>NC_087211.1:16051803-16056803 GCF_015104395.2 Macrobrachium nipponense | reverse complement strand
TTACAGACTACTTGAGGGACCAAAGGCACTGGGTTAGGTGCTTGGTTTGGCTTACCTACTTTTTGACAGGTTATGCAACAATTGCAGAATACCTTCACATCACGCAAAAGGCTAGGCCAATAAAAATATTGCAATATACTGTATGCTGTCTTCTTAATCCCAAGATGAGTAGTAGAGACTTCATGGGCCACCCTCATCACATCATTTTTCAGAGTTGCTGGAACCACCAACTGATGTTTAACTTCCCAAGAGGCCAGTTGCCACTGCGGTACTTGCTCTATATTTCCTCATTAGCACTCCAGCTTTTAAGTAGTAACATGTAGATTCTGCCATACTCTCCTTCTCTGTCAATGCATTCTTAAACAAAGGCTGTAAAGAGACATCGTTAATTTGCTCATGTTTTCAAATCTGTGACATTAATTTTATATACATCGATTTCACTACATGATGTTGTCAATACATTTCCAACTTTTCCATTACAACCTTCCCTACTCGTAGTATCAAAACTAATTCTCCCTATCCACAGTAGGAATAGCAGGTTGAAAATTTTCATTAAACAAACTATAGAGGAGAGTATCCAAAATCTGTCCCTAAATCTAAACATACTCCATCTCTCACTTTGTCATCCTCAACTGCAGACCTAGCACCACATTCAACAGAATTGAACTGGTCATCATACTAGGAAACAGATTCAGTCAAAACAACACCACGCAGGCCTCTGCTGCGTTCAACTACACAAGATGGAAACAAATCACGTTCCACATCCTCCAACTGCTGAACAGGGCTGACTTCCAAAGGAGTATCACATACCACTGGGTCCGGCACCACACGATTACCTGCAGCATCATTTCCAACAAGAACATCTACGCCAGGAATCGGAAGAGACTCGACAATACCCACAATGATATCACCCTTGAATATGCCCACAATCCAAATGCACTCTAGCCCGAGGCAAAGAAGTCAAACCACCTATGCTCCTAACTATTACTTTTATCATTGGTAAGACAGTCTTTCTAACCCAGGTACTGCCCCTCTAACAACTAAACTCTGCGATGAACCGGTGTCCCGCATTAACTTTACAACAAACACCCTTACTATGTTCATCACCAGCAACCAAAACGCCGTCAAAGCAGAATGGTTTGAAACCATCAACACCACCAGCTGACTCAGCATTTATATCACAACAAGAGAATTAGATTCCTCTCCTTTACTCTTTCTTTCATTCTTCCTAGAATGTTTGGGACATCTAGCTTTCACATGACCGACCTCACCACACGAATAACAAGTTACACTTGAACTAGCACCAGAGCCAAGAGATTTAACAGATAATTTATAAGGACTTGTTGGTGGGAGTTTTTGAGGTGACTTACCTGGTGTCTTCCTGGATTGGTTACCTGGTTTGCGAGGTCTTAATAACCTAAAATTTTCAGCAAGTACAGTGCTCTTTGAAGAGTAGTTACTTCTTTCTCAAATAAATACCTCTGCGTATCAATGGGTATACCTCTTATAAATTGTTCTACTAATATTAGTTCTCTATATTCATCCATGCTCGAAACACCAGCAGACTTTACCATTTATCATGCATACGCACAATATTATGGAATATATTCAACATACGAACTGGTTGTCAAATTTACGATATTTGCGAAACTTTAAGCGGTAATATTCCGGGGTGAGTTCGTACACACGCAAGATAGATTCCTTAATAAAATCATAATCTTTACCTTCTTCTAACGTTAAAGCCAGAGGCGGCAGACCGACCTTTACCCTTTAAAGCAGGTTGAATAAGAATTGGCCATATTTCCTTAGATAGCTCTAAAACTATCTGCCAACTTCTCAAATAAAGCAAAAAATTCATCGGGCGAGTTTTCGTCGAAGGAAGGAATCATCTTTGAATACTTAATTACATTAGTATTACTATCTTCTAACGGAGCTACACCTCCAGTTTCGCGTTTAATTTTAAGTGTTCTAACTTTAACTTATATTCACGCTCTTCCCGTTCTAACCGCTCTTTTCGGTCTCATTCTTCACGTTCTGACTTCTCTTTTCGGTCTCGTCCTCCGTTCTGACTCTCTTTCGTCTCGTTCCTCACTTCTGACCTCTCTTTTCGGTCTCAAGTTCCTTTCACGCTCCTAACCTTTCTTTCCTCTCTTTTTCTCTTTTTCTCTCTGGCGGCATACTGCAACTCTAACCTCTTTACTTCTAACACCGAACTCATTTCATCACAAAGATCAAATGCTTCTTCACTTAATATATCACTATCAACCAATTATTATTACAAAATGCTTGACTTGTGATTTACGCCACATTTTCTTGACATCTCGAGCAAATTCATATTTACGTGCAATAGATAACCAGTCCTCTTTACGTATCATATGCGAACGCAAATAACCAACAGAGGGTTGACTAACAAATTCATTTAAATCAAAGGGCTCCATAATTACAATCAACTTACTATTCAAAACAAAATTTAAATATTCAACTTTACCCTTCACTTAACCTTAAAGTATTTTGGCCGCAAAAAATCAATAATACAGAACAGCCGTTAATAGTCAACTACCATAAAGACAATTACGTTTCACACAACTTCGCTCGAACAATACATTTAAAAAATACGCATATATTCGAGAATAAAGGCAAATTAGGAAAATGCTGTACACACACAACGTGTAGAATATCCCGGACAGGCCCCCATTTGTTATGATTCATATTAATATTTTTAGATTTCAAGTAGCACTTTATAGATCATAACAATGTTCTTAGTGATATTTAAGTTAGTGCTATTTTACCAGGTTCAATTTTTAAAGATTATAATTTAAAAGGGAAAATATATTAAATCACTTTTTAACCACTTTTAATTAAAATAGATATTCTACACGTATGTATATAAATATTATAAAGAAATGATGAGAAATAAATAAGTCCACTGGTGTAACGAAACATAAAGATGAACAATTAACTCTTACCGTATGCAAAACACTTTTATATCTAAGCAATAATCCAATAACCGTTAATCACCAATCCAGGAAGCACACTGGATAAAGAAAACTTTATTGTCAAAGTAACAATATTCGGTCAACCAAGGACCATGAAACAAACAAACAATACTTAATTACAATTAGTTACTCCTCTAGTGACTGAAAATCATACATATTTAAGGATACACCATTAGTCAAACCTTCTAATGACTAAAAGAAAATTAAACAAAATATTAAAGAAATATACAACGGGAACCATAACAATTATAGTATATATATATATATATATATATATATACTATATATATATATATATATTATATATATATATGTATATATATATATATATATATATATATATATATATATATATATATATATAGATATATATATATATCTATATATTTATATATTGTATATATATATATATATATATATATATATATATATATATATACATATATAAATATATAGATATATATATATCTATATATATATATATATATATATATATATATATATATATATATATATATATATATATATACATACATTGAAGACGCATTCAATTCCCACCCGAGTTCTAGTGAAAGAGAGAGCCGAGGTCTGCTTCGCTTCAGGTCACAATTTGGAGGGATTTCTTGCTCATTAGGCCCGGAAACGCCTTTCAGGCCCTCGCGAGGCACCATTAGTTATAATGGTCAGGTGAGCCTCGGCCCAAAGGGGCATCTCTCCGCATATCTACGGAAGGCGGGGTTTCCCAGGGGCTTTTAGAGTCGTCGCACTAGACTTCCAGTGGTGATTGGTAGCTGGGAGGAAGGCGGAACTTTTTAAATGATAGAGGGAACACACGACGGTGATTTGGAATAATGGCTGAGGGCTACTTGCTGGAGATTTGAGGGACCTCGTTAAGTCTCCCTTTCTCTCTCTTTTTTTTTTTTTTTTTTAAATCTACAGCTGAAGAAAACTCTTATGGACAGAGTAAATAGACGACAGTAAACACAAGAAAACTCCAATGGGAAATCAGCCTGAAATTCAGGAAACGGTAGCAGAGAGAAAGATGATGATAATGATGATGATGATAGTGAGGGAGTAGAAAAGAAGATGAAAAAGAACCTTCATAAGGATATATTCTACATTAATCCTTCATCTTCAGAGAGAGAGAGAGAGAGAGAGAGAGAGAGAGAGAGAGAGAGAGAGAGATTTCCGATACATCACCCAATACTTCCAATGAAAATATAATTCGTAGATCCCTCGTCAAAATTTCATTCCAAAGGTCACGTCGCAGTGGGAAGTCTGTCTGTCTGTCCTCGCGTTTTGGATCTTGGCCTCGGCTTGAAAATTACTCATGACGAGAAGATCTTTCCTGACATTTCTTCGTACTTTATTTTTCTACATTTTTTTTCTTTTCATTCTTCTTTCGGAGGGGTTATTTGCAAGGTCAAATGGTTTATAATTTTGTTTTTCCATAGAATCAGTTGCATATTTCTATTTTCTGCTTTTAACTCTGGGAGGAAATTGGGGACATCTGATAAATTCCCATTTTATTTTTTTTAAAAATCATGTGTTTGGCCACATATAAAGTTAACTGTGAATTGTTAAAAATAAAAAGGCTTCATCTCTTAGAATACTTAATAAACTTAATAGTTAGTTGTTAAAAAGGCGAGATCTATTTAAACACTTCAAACACTTGTCTGTGAGTTGTTAAAAAGAGGTGATATTTTTTTTTTCAAGTTAATTTCCTCGGAAAAGTTGCTTTCCGTCTCCTTGGCTGAGTCACCATTCGATTCTTCAGTTGTCAATTTTGAAACTCTCCCGGGGACAATTATTCAAGGGACGAGTAATAAATTCTCCTCATCTGTAATGAGGGCAGTTGCTACAGGACCATCGTTAAAGGGGATACAACAGCTTGTCTAAGGCTTCGTGCAACTGCTAGAAGTGAACCTATTATTATTATCATCGCAGTTTAATAAGATTTTTTCTAATTTTGAACAAATTTACTCGTGACGAAGAACTAGAGGT
>NC_087211.1:16039303-16046803 GCF_015104395.2 Macrobrachium nipponense | reverse complement strand
TGTGAGGCCGAGTAAAAATATTAGAATATTTTAACGAAAGAGAAACGAAATAGTTAGTGTAACTCCGAAAAAAACAGTAAAGGGAAAAGACCTGGCTCCCTTTTTTGAAACGCCATCGACAGACAGCAGTTGATGATGATTGACTGACAAGTGTTCGAGAAAACGGAGGTCTGAGGTGAGGAAAACCAACCCCCCCCCCCCTCCCCCTCCCCCCCCCTTTTTTTTACAGGAGAGAGAGAGAGAGAGAGAGAGAGAGAGAGAGAGAGAGAGAGAGAGAGAGAGAGAGATTAACGTTAATGAGAATAAATGTACGTACGTGTATGCATATAAACATATACACATACATCTAATAAAAGGAGCCCATTAAAACGCCAAAATATAGAAAGTAAGTACTATATTTCAGAGACTGCTGTCTCTGGAATATAGTACTTACTTTCTGTATTTTCGCGTTTTTATGGACTAATTTTATTAAATGGAATTCTGTTGTAACAGAATATTTTTACCAGTCACATGCATACATACATATTTCAAATTTTTACAATTAATATTTCATATTTTACATTCATAATTACGAATGTTATATTTTATATAAATAATTATAAAAACTATTTTAAATTTATAACCATAGCTTCAAAGTGGTTCTTACTTATAGAATTTCGTTGACAAAATTTATATTTTTACACATATTTCATATTTTTTATTTGTATCTATGAGTATTATATTCCATATTTATTTATATTCATAAAATTTCTATTTCAAATTCATACTCATAGATTTTAAGCTGTACTTATTTTACATTCATATTTATATCATTATTACAATTTTGAATTCAGATTATTCATAAAAACTTTCAATCAAAACAAATTTAATTTTTTCGACCATTTTTGTAATCTTTCCATAATTTAATCTAAATACGGCTGAATCTAGTAAATGGAAAACACTGCAGTTATAGGAACGCGGCTAAAACATCTTTCCAGATTTCGAGAAACCATTAATTTCCCTTCAGAAGCTGAAACAACTCCGAAGGCAGCTGTGTAGAGATCTATGAGGCTTCATGAAGCCGACAGCAACTCGACGCATTTCTCTCTCGTTATGGAAGGTAGTTTTAAATCCTCTTGGACGTCAATTATTCTGACTGTGAGGATGAATGGGCAAACATTTCACATAAAGGCTGGACGGGTTTTTCTTCTAACTGTTGGAAATACAGGGTGGGGCAGAACCAATTGAGCAGTTTACAAGAGTCAATGCTCGAGGGGTAGGGAGGGGAGTGGGGGGTAGGGTGGTGTTTGTTGCCCTCCTCAGACATCCCCATTTCAGTAGCCGGCATGGTGTGGACGGGAGTACATCGTGGATTTGCAGTGCGCGCATATTTTGAGAACAATCAATCTGTGATTGCAACGCCGCAGAGAGCTTTTCGGCGACGGTTCAATATTCCACGCAACAATGCTGTTCCTCAGGCGAACACAATTCGGTCCTGGGTTAGGCAGTTGGAGGCAACTGGTAGCATACTAAGAACAGATACACATGGCCGACGCAGGTCCATCAGAACACCAGAAAATGTCGAGAGGGTGAGGGCAGCAATCATCCAGTCGCCAAGACGTTCTGCACGAAGGCATGCCGTAGCTTTGCAAATCTCCTCACGCAGTTTGAGGAGGATTCTGCATACGGATTTGAATTTGTTCATCCTTACAAAATGATGATGGCTCAAGAACTGAACCAAGCAGACTTTGCCATTCGCCAAAATCTGTGTGAGAACATGCTTGAAAAGATTGTTCCCGAGGCAGCGTTCTTCAGTTGTGATGATGTACATTTTCACCTCTGTAGGGCTGTAAATAAGCAAAATTTCCGCTATTGGGCTGAACATAACCACCAAATCATCCAGGAAAGACCGCTACATTCCCCTAAGCTTACGGTTTGGAGTGCAATCTCAAAATTTGGAGTGATAGGCCCATACTTCTTTGAGGAGGGCGGAGTGACCGTGACCGCGAATGCCGAACGCTATGTTGCAATGTTGCAAAATTTCATGCAACCTAGAATGGAAGGGATTATTGAAAATGAAGGCTTGGGGGACATGTGGTTTCAGCAGGATGGGGCTACAGCTCACACAGCCCGAATTTCACTCAATGTTTGGAGAACATGTTTCCCGGACTGGCCTGGTCTCTCAAGGGGTGATTTAGGATGGCCTGCGTGGTCACCTGATTTGAGCGTTTGCGACTTCTTTCTTTGGGAACATCTGAAAGAAAGAGTGTTCAAAAGTCGCCCTCACACCCTACCACAGCTAAGGGAGCGGATTATTGAAGAAGTTAACGCCATAAATAAATAAATAATTAAATAAATGAAAAATAATAAGTAAAAATAAATAATTAAATAAAAATAAATAAATAAATAAATAAGAATAAATGAACGTGCTGTAGAAAACTTCAGAGAACGACTCCAACAGTGTGTTGCAGCTAACGGCCCCGCCATCTTGCTGACATTATTTTCAGAACATAAGGATTGTAAATGGTATGTTATGCTAAACCTCGGAATAATACACTTTCTTCTCTATGTACCTCCATTACTTTGTTATATCTCCTCAAAACTGCTCAATTGGTTCTGCCCCACCCTGTATAAGATCGCATTCGGCTGTTCTCGGGTCACGTTGATATAAACTGAATACCTTCGCTCGATCTTCTCTTTCTATCGCTCCGATGAAAAATAAACGGTCTTGTTTAGCGTTGTGCACGAGCAGTCTATATTCAGAAAAATTCTAATTTAGATGACCAGCTACCTTACATTTTCTAAAGAAAAAAAAAAATACCGGGGCTGGTGCAATACTGTATACATCTCAGGAATTTTCAACCGGGGAACGCAACTTTAGTCGTATTTATACAACTGTGTATTTAACAGCAAGCGATCATTTGGGCTTAGAAATCGTCGGAAGCAATATAAATGCTTGACCAAGCACATACTTGGCCTCTCACAAGGTACCCCGAATTCATAAAGCAACGAGCATTCCAGAAGGTTTTTGTGCCAAGAATCAAAAATAAAAATCTGTCAACACTGATTGGGAGAATGACATTCTTACTGGGACAGCTCAGCTAATTTTTTGTTCTACTTTTGTCTCCTCTGTCCGAGTCTTCTTTGGGGCTGCTGTAGCAATTTAGTTTTTAAAGCTCAAATTCTGTACCTCAGATTTTTAGAGTGCGGCACTCTATCTGGGTCTAGTAAGTTTTTCTGTAGCATTCTATTTTTAAAACTCATACTCTGGGCCTCAGATTTCCAAAAGCATTTTCAGAGAGGCATAGATGAGAGGGTAGGCAGAATTTCCTCAAGCACACAAAAGAAAGTATTTTTGAAGAGAGTTTAGATACGCTGCTTAATACACTCATTCTTGGAGTGCGTGCGTATGTGGGCAAGTGTGCGTATGTGTCTGTTGTTACTGATTAAGTGTCACACTTCCTTGCATACTTAATAACCATTATATATTCAACTTACTTCTCCCTACCCTTTCCCTTGCTCAAATATGACCCTTTTCCCCTAAATAGCCACGAAGTCATAATATCACGACCTTTCAAACCATACACGACAAGAATGACAGACCTGAAACAGTAAACACAACAATACGATCACATTACAAATAATATAAGAGGAATTTGTCAGAGTGAGAGAGAAACAATAAGAAGAAGGAGGCCATTTACCTTATATGATGATGACGAGTCCAGGGGAGGCGAAAGGTCGACCTCGTCTTCGTCTCCAGGACGACATCTCCCATTTCTTGGAAACGGCTGGAGCTCCTCTTACAAGTGAAGGCTTCACGATGAATGAGGTCTGGGCATCTCTCTCTCTCTCTCTCTCTCTCTCTCTCTCTCTCTCTCTCTCTCTCTCTCTCTCTCTCACACACACACATACACACACACAATTATCAACATTTTATTTTTAGGCCTTTTATTATTCCGACTTTTCATATTACCACTTAAATTACCTACATAAATGAGAATTCCCCAGATTACCTCAGGTTTAAAAATGAAAGTATTCTTTACTTAGGCCCCACGTATGTGTAATACCAAAGTCTGTATACAGGCTATTGCTACGGACATGTAAGTACATTAACATTGTCCAAAAAAATGAAAATGAAAATTGTGACGTAAAATATAATTCCCATGAAGCCCTACGCTTTATAAGTACATACGTTCTTCTGCAAGGTCAGTTTTGATGGCTTATTTGACAGTTTTATACTGAATTTTGATCTGGTCTCTTGATTTCCAACCGTCAGTAGTCGCTGGACAGGACTATGTTATTCCAAACGTCGCCAGTGCTTGTCTGTTCTGGAGTTCTTTTATTACAAGTACAGTGTGCTACAACAAGGCTCTTTTAGCATGAAGGTACAGAGAGAGAGAGAGAGAGAGAGAGAGAGAGAGAGAGAGAGAGAAACTATGTTGTATTCCGGGAATCTATCACAGCATAAATGAAAAAACCCACTACTCCTTGAAGACAATGAACTACTATAGTAGATTCACATCAACCGTGCATTTGATGTCTAGGCCAGTCCCTTACGACGCTCCTGATTGGCTGTTGAGAAGCCAATGACAGGACTGGAAACTCTCAGTCTCACTCGAGAGTTCACATGGGTAGGACCTATGTTCCACTTCTCCTGAGGGATACGTCTTTCAGCAGAGGTGGAACATACATCCTGCCTATGTGAACTCTCGAGAGAGACTGAGAGTTTCTAGCCTTGTCATTGGCTTATCAACAGCCAATCAGGAGCGTCGTAAGGGACTGGCCTAGACATCAAATGCACGGTTGATGTGAATCTACTATAGTTACTAACAATGGGCCCAGAAGGAAGTCCAGACGAACTTTGACACTCTCAAGCCAAACACAAGAAACTGACACTGATTGATCCCGTATCAGAATCTCTTGCCAAAGAAACCCAGACTTGAAACGAAGCCCAATGATATTCCAACGCTCCTCAAACCTTTTCTTGGAGCAGTTGCAAATGCTTCTCGTACCTGGAACTTTGGTAGTCCAGTATTACTTCGTTCTAATAATATTCGGCATAACTGATGTGCAGCATCAGTGCCGCTATTTGGACCCAGCTGGGGCGTCTCAGGTTGCCTGGCCTAATTGCTTTCACCTTCAGTAGCGATCATGCAGCTAATGTTATCAATAATGGGCCTCTCAGGAAACTCCTGCATTGGAGGTCCTTAAAGTTTGGGTACACATTCTCTCTCTCTCTCTCTCTCTCTCTCTCTCTCTCTCTCTCTCTCTCTCTCTCTTCGAAATGTAATATCTAAAAACGTAAGTTGTTAAGACTAAGATCGTAGTTTTTACAGCTTACGATTTTTTTCTTAATTCTTACCCTCCATAGAATATGTTTTTCCTTGGGTAATTGTTAGTCGTAGCTTGCTAATTATGTTCATGTTTCGGGGTTATTTTAGCATAGTGATAGCCAAGAAATAATATAAATAACAATAACAATAACAACAAGAATAAAAAACCAACAAATATAGAAAATATAATAAAAACAATCAAAATATTGAGTATCATTATTATTATTATTATTATTATTATTATTATTATTATTATTATTATTATTATTATTATTATTATTATTATTATTATTATTATTATTATTATTATTATTATTTAATAACAATAATAATAATAATGATAATAATAATAAATACAATATAGTGCCTACAGAAAATGTAAACAAATATAACATGTAGTTAGAGAGTAGAGTCGAAATACAAATCATTATATATATGTATTATAAACGCATATATTTTTTTTATTTTGTACTTACGAGGCACCAGGGATTATGGACGCGAACATTTAAGGAGGAATTCTGGATTCAAGATAATAATCATCGCGCTGCCTATTCAGGCAGAGAGAGATAATGGCAGTACCATTATTCTCCCATTCAGAAGCAACGAACATTAATGTTGCACACCTTTTTTTTTTAGTTTACAGGAATTGTACACCCTACGGAAGGGGATGGTATGATTGAGTACACAGACACACACTCACACACTAAACATGCATACATACATGCATAAAAGGATGTAACTCGAGTAAAGGAATACATGATAAGCGATGGAAGCTATTAGGGAAAGTGGACTTGCACGGTCCAAAGTATAAGTGCGTGACCGGAATAGCAATTGGCAGTCATTTTACTAGGATGGTGGAGAGAAGATAGTATCTCTCTCTCTCTCTCTCTCAACATTACATTGAAGAGAACTGTCGAAGGCTTGAATTCATTCTAGGCAGCTACAAAAATTTGCTTAAAGATTCCCTGATGGAATATCTTCGTCCTTTGAAAAGTACCGAACTATTTGACCCAATCTTGGTAAACTGGATTTGAATGATATATTTCAACTCATCACTGCAACAATTTCCGCCGTATCGTTTCATCAGTCACATGAATTATTCAAATATCCAATTAAAAACTTGATTGATTGACAACACGAGATTATTAGTGGCGTGTTTACTTTATGTATATTTTAATGAAAAGCTTTAATCTCTACAGGAATTTAGATGGAATGACTGACGGTCTGTAGGCGAGTGAGATTCGACTTTGTTTATAAGGTTTTGATTTAATCATACTAGTCTTAAAGAAAGAGAGAGAGAGAGAGAGAGAGAGAGAGAGAGAGAGAGAGAGAGAGAGAGAGTTAACGTTTATGAGAATGTGATAAGTATATGGGAAAAGTACCACTAATAGTCTAGAGAGAGAGAGAGAGAGAGAGAGAGAGAGAGAGAGAGAGAGAGAGAGAGAGAGACCAGCAGTGTAAAAGAACTCCTCGGTTGTGATTTTATATACATAATACACAAAAAACGTACTGCGTACTTCTCAGTATAGTTTTTAGAAAAAAAAAAAAAATCAAACTATTTAACAAAAGGGTCGGTATACGTTACATGAACTAAATAGCAGAATAAACGTTGTAGCTAAGTGACATTCAATACTGAAATTCCTAAAGTCAAGTCATTTAAACATTATTTACCTGGATTCTCACTCGACGCATCACATTATCACAAGTTCATCATGCAACGCTTCCATTTCCTGAACCGTGAAATGAACATGGAAATGCATAAGCCCCGCAGGTTATAATTAAGTGAGACTTCCTTTGGCAATAAAATAAATGAATGAGATAGCCTTGGTGTCGAAGGATCTCTGCTCAAATTTAAAAGTTGTGAATAATACTTGAATGAAGTTGGCCTTCCTCTGACCACTTTTGTAAAACAGCCACTAAAACGGTTTAGAAATCATGCAAGTCAAAGCTATTTCCCATTTATACACGAAACTGAAAACGACAAGGCCTGGTATGCAAATTAGATTTCATAAATTTTCATATTTCTCTCGTTCGTACAACACAGCGAATAATGCAAATGAGATCGTCAGCGTTTATCTTTAATTCCAGTAACATTAGAGAGGACTCACATCCTCGGGAGGGAAGACACGCGATCTGTGTTTATACAGTTTATACAATACTGCATTTCAACTGGCACTTTCGAAATACG
>NC_087211.1:16029303-16034303 GCF_015104395.2 Macrobrachium nipponense | reverse complement strand
ACACACACACACACGCACACACACACATTCATATATATATATTATATATATATATATATATATATATATATATATATATGTATATATATATATATATATATATATATATATATACATATATATATATATATATATATATATATATATATATATATATATATATATATATGATCTTGATGCTTGTAAAAACCATCCAACGGTCTATTAAAAGTAATCATTTTGAAATACCTCCTTTTGCAACATTACAATTTGTGTGCATAGTTCCGTTTTTTGATAAACAAAAAATTCATTTCTCAATTTCAGCACAATGGGAAATCCTCTCTCTCACTCTCTCTCTCTCTCTCTCTCCTTCTCCTTCTCTTCCTCCCGTCTCTCCTCTCTCTCTCGCTCTCTCCTCTCTCTCTCTCTCTCTCTCCCTCTCACTCTACTCATCTCCTCTTCATCTCTCTCCTCTCTCCTATATCGTTGAGGATACAGAATTTAATGAAATGAACATAAAGGGAATTACTGAACCCTTTGACAGGGGGAAAAGGAATAGCTACAGGGCCTCTCGTAGGGGAGCTGATGTGTAAATTAATGCCGAAATATCGTTCAGGCCAGTAAAGTAAAATTAAGGACGCCATGAAATGGCACATTCTCGTGAGATATGGCCCACTTTTTTTGAACTCAGCAGTCCAGGAAGGGTTGCAATTTTTCTTTTTACTTGTTTGGAGTCTTGTTTGGAATACAATTACTGCCTCTGCCACACAATGTTTGCCATATAAAAATTAATGTTGAAAAGGAGAGAGAGAGAGAGAGAGAGAGAGAGAGAGAGAGAGAGAGAGAGAGAGCTGATGAATGGAACTCCGGAGCAGTAATAGTAGTAGTAGTAATAGTAGTGATAGGAAAGTTGCCTTTCAAACGGCTTCCCTGCTCGTCCTATTTGTGCCCTTGGCTGTGGTATGACAGGAACTCCAGAGTAATCAATGTCCCAGGGGATCCTCGCCCCCCCCCCATCCCCCCGCCTCCCTAATAGAGAAAATGCCCACCAAGACGCCAAACCTCAGCTCAAGAGGAAGAGGCCTCCTGCTCTCCACCGCAACAAAGAAACTCAATTTGGATCTTGTCTATAATCCCTTTCATCTCGTTAGACTTTTTTTTTTTTTTTTTTAGGGGTGTCTTGGAAATGAAGGAGTAAGGAGAAGGGAACAGAAGTGAGGAAAAGGAAATAGAAGCGGGAGATGGACCATAACATTCTGACTGAGTGCTGATCAGTAATGTACGTTATTTATCAAAGGGGTTCACAGTAAGAACTACTGGTTACTAATGTCTTCTATTATGCTGCCCCCCCCCCCCCCCCCCAACCCCTGCCATTCTCTCTCTCTCTCCACGACAGCACTGACACAGCAGTCAACCAACTGGCTACTCATATCTAGTATTCTCTCTCTCTCTCTCTCTCTCTCTCTCTCTCTCTCTCTCTCCCACACACACACACACACACACACGCATCCATACAATCAAATTCCGTTGCTGAATTCCAATGTGCTCCCAATATCGAACTCTACTTAACGCGGACCCTTTTCCCCTTCCCCTTCTTGTCTCTGTGTAAATTCAAACTTAAAATCTATTCTATTAGCCATCAATATGTAACGCAGAGGCAAACATGAGTGAAAAAATTCCTTATATGTATCATTGACAATTATCTAAACGATTTGGCATCTTTATTATGTATTTTAATCCTATTTGACAAGGAAGGGTACAGTATTACTACGAATATCATATTGTGGGTTCTAGTTCCTGACAAAAAAAATTATAAAGGCGTTATCGTGTACCCAATGCCATTCGACCAATTCGCCAGGCAGCCAGAGGTTGGAAGCTGGTTAGTCTTATATCAAAAGAAAAAACGCCACCAGAGCTGGGCCGTAATTTGAGTACGAATGGGCAGCTTGGCATTTAGAGCCTATACCCACATGCAATTTCAGTTAATGCTTCTGGGCTTCGCTTTTGTTTGGCCTGGATGCTTTTCTGGATTTACAGACACTAACAGATTTACCCACACCTGACTTTAGGGACAAACTACAGCCGTTAAGGATGAAACGACCCAAGTAGGAAATTGGGCAGAATGGGAATATGAACGCTGTTTAGTCTGACATACTGATGATGCTATTCACATCTACGTCCAGCGTTATGTTGAATTTAACTCCGTTCCGTTTATATTGTGAGTCGTTGAAAGCTGAGTATAAAGACGCTCGTAGTCGTTAAATGATACTGAGAGAGGTTTTAATAGGGTCTCGTTGTAATATGTGTAAGAAAAAATACAATGTGCAACAATTCCGTGTGTGACAGGAAGCCACGAAATCAAATAAATCATCCCAACATGATTTTAAATCATTTGTATAATTATATCAATTTCGTTTGTTACGTTTTATTCAGTGAAGGTGGCTCACTTTTCAAAGCCATTTTGTCACGAACTAATGTGTGAGGCCAAAAGATTATCATGACGCTACTCCCTAAACAGTGTACAGGGGAGAGACTGGAATCATGGAATCATATTCCCGAACTGTACCTGAGTTACCGCGCCAGCTTCCCTGATAAAAGCGGGACGTCATATCTTGGAAACTAACCATAGAATCTTTCGAAAATAACCTCTTTATGTTTCCCTAACCTAACCTAACCTGGGGGCATGGCGAAAAAAAACCCGAGACTTTGCAACCCGGAATTATATCCACTGGTTTATATCATCAAAAAATCTCTTGTGAAATACTGTAAACAGATTAATATGGTAAAAAGACTACACATGTGTTTCAGGCACCATCTGTGACGACTGCTGCTATTTTTACAAAAAAAATGCTCTATTCGCAAATAAAGTTGATAGTAATTATAATTTAAAAATAATGTTGACATGGTCAAATATCAGGAATAAGTTTGTTTCTATAAATGTGACGAAGATAATTATCTAGAGAAAGGTTCTTAACAGAATGAAACCTTCCACTTCAACACCTCTGAACTGACTAGACATTTCACCATCAGATCAAATGCAAATTTCCCCCATTGTCTATCGTCTCTCACCATCTTCTCGCATGAGAGATACAAATGAAATGAAAGTAAGACTCAGCCGACAAGGGCCATCAGAAGACGCGAAATTTATTAATCTCCTTAAGGATATAGGCTTATTGCGACGATTATGGAACACCTCTGTGTCTGGTTTTAGCAACGTTAAAAAAAGTACGTTCCCTGCTTTTCTGACTCATCATCATTTAATGCCAAGGTGAGTTGTGAATTCAGTGAAGGAAATACAAAAATAAAATTACAAAAAGTTGTTATGTCTATGGAAAACAATTCGTAATAGGTCTCATTAATCTTTGGAACTCGAAAAATACATTCTTTCTTTGTTCATAATACTAGCTTTATTTTTTCGCGAGTAGAGGAACAGAATTACTCACTGTTATGGGGCAATTAATTCCTTCGGCTCATTCTCTTCCCATTCTTTTGTGTCTTTGTGAAACGTGGACTTACCCACGCGGATCACGCCTATCATTAATCAGGATCTTATCGGCGCATGCGCTTGGAGCGGGGGGGGGGGGGGGGGGGGGGGGGGGGGGGGGGGGGGGGGGGTAGTTGGGGCTGGGGATGGAGGGAAGTCTGCTGTTGACTGTGTCTTGTGTACAATCCTCTGAAAATTCTTCGTTAAATTCCGCTTCGCAGCTTCATATATTTCTGTCTGAAGGAAATGTGTTTAGAAATAGAAAGAGTGTTGCCCTTTTGATATGTCTAGTTTTAAGACTTCACATTAATACTTGACTGATTGCTCACTTCACCGATGTCAGTGTCGGGAACTTATTTAAAGATGGCAAAATATTGTCAACAAAGGATGTCATTTACATAATCTGATTATTCTTAAGCAATAGCCAAAGATATTCACAGACAGGAGAGGTAGTTAGCTAACCTCAAAGATTAATTTTTTTCATGATAAGCAATACTATGACTGATAAGCTTTCAAACGTTTTGTAACCTATTGGATTTGTACCAAGGCTTAAAAGACAAGAAATTCTTTATTTACGCACTTGAAAAAGAGTTTTACTAAACAATAAAGTTTTCTGAGCAGCGAACAGGGGACTTTCAGCCATGTTTATTAACATTTCGGTACTAGTTTTAACTGTAATTGTGGTACATTTCACGCTAGTAAATTAAAATCCGAAGCATCTTTTTTTTCCCTGGAACCAAAATCAACGCCCGGATGAAGTCCCATATAAAGCGAGAGAAGAAACTGCAGGTTTTTCAAAATATTGCCGCGTCCTTTTCCCTTAAGGTCATAACGTCCCAGAACGAATAGGAAGATGCAACGGTTCGACGTGCTTTTGTGTTTTTGCAACAGGAACGGTGAGACATAAACTCGGCGCGAAGCAGACTGAAGTATGGGGCTAACCTGCTCGTGTTTAGAGGCTTTGGCAGAAGGTAAAAGATTCTGTATGTTGTTTTTCTTTAAGAATGAAAATGATAGGGGGTTGTATAGAGAATTGTACTTTTGTCAACACTTACCTACCACGTATTATAAATATTGTGCTCCCTTCAAAATGAATGTTAGTACCCAACGATTTTTAATAATAATAATAAAGAAAAAAACAATATTCTGTTTGCGTGGTCTCTTTAAGAGTGATATTGCTACAGGGTTGTATGAAGAATCTTACTTTTACGAACACTTATCACGCAATAAAAATATTATGCCCGACATCGAAATAAAAGTTATTGCCGAAAAAAAAGTGAACGTCATGTTACCTATCAAATAATAATATAAAGTCGTAATATACCATGCGATATAAGATTTCGTAAATTGTAAAATGCTATAACAATCTATATTTCTAACCCCCCCCCCCCCCACACCCTGATAAAAACGTTTTTTTGAGTGTCAATGGATCGAATGAATCACTGTAAAGCCTCAATTTGAATTCGAGGATATTCTAATAAATTCTGATTTATCTCTATATCTCTGATGGAAATGATGATATTTCATCATTTCATCC
>NC_087211.1:16004468-16026968 GCF_015104395.2 Macrobrachium nipponense | reverse complement strand
CCAAGATCAATGTTTGGACTGACTTAACGTGCATTCACGGATAATGCGTTGGAATGCACACAGGCACAAAAAGTTTTATTTATTCTTACGATTACTGTCAACACGCACTCGCATAGATGCTTGTTTGAATTCATTCATTTATTACTGGGTGAGGCCTTTGATGGTGTATTCACTATTTCGCTATGTTGCGGAAGAACTGTCAAGATTTTGAAAATGAATCACGTGACCACAAATATTCCGGGATCTATGTATCCAACATAGCTTCATCCGTGCAGGTATTAGTGCCAGACAGACAGACAGGGACATTGAGAGAAGGGCCAAAGAGAAAAGACAGCCAGACACAGAAAAAGAGAATGTTTACTTGTCGTGTCAGCTTTCTTTGAAACGTTTTGTGAAGAGCTGGAGCGCGATACCTTGCACCCTCCGCTTGCATTCAGTCAATGGTGTAACAGAAAGTACCATAAAGTACCATAAAATACCGCGCAAATTGTGCAATAGAAAGTACCATAGAATATCGCGCATATGGTGCAACAGAAAGTACCATAGAATATTGTGCAAATGGCGCAACAGAAAGTACCATAAAGTACCGTGCAAATTGGGCAACAAAAGATACCATAAAGCCCTATGCAGGTGAAACAGAAAGTACCATAAAATACCGTGCAAGTGGTGCAACAGAAGGTACCATAAATGACTATGCAGGTGAAGCAGAAACTACCATAAAGTACCATGCAAATGGCGCAGCAGCAGAAAGTATACTGCGCAACTTGAGCGCTGCTTGAACGAAAAGAATAAGGGTTCGAGGCTCTACCAGACACTCACCTCGGCTGCTCATTTGGAATACATTGGCTACGAGCTCAAAAGATCCTTTTGTAACTTTGCCCTGAAAATGCTTATTGTTCCTCCCTTGATCCTCTTCGGCTTCCTGCTCGCTCTTAATTATGCAAACGAGGATTTACGCATCCTCATATTCTCTCTCTCTCTCTCTCTCTCTCTCTCTCTCTCTCTCTCTCTCTCTTGATCTCAACTGCGATCTTCAGGTACCAAATACAGTGCTTAGGTCAACTGTGGAATGAGCCCATCTCGTCTCTGATCTCCGTTAAAAATAAAAAAAAATCGAAAGCTGACCCCTGGGTCCTCCACAGTCTGCGAGCCGTTTCCCTCTTCACATCGGAGCTACGAGGACTGTTGGAATCGAGGAATGGCCCCAGGGGAGGGGTTGGGGGTTTGCGTTGTAGGGGGTAGGGATGGTGTAGGCTGAGCTTTTAACGATTTTCGATTTTTCAACCGATGGACCACGGAGAGAAAACATAGATTTACTCCTATGGATTTTGCTCCGATGACTTTTTTTTTTTTTATCGGGGAGAGTCTATTGAGAGATCTGATTTCATATTTTTCAATATTGAACTGACCTGGAAATACCTTTCTCTGATGGCTCTGCCTCCAATGGGACTCTCCTCCTGGCCTTTCTTCTTATCTTACAATTCTCTCTTTCGTCCAGATTGGGGATTGGATTCTCTCTCTCTCTCTCTCTCTCTCTCTCTCTCTCTCTCTCTCTCTCTCTCTCTCTCTCTCTCTCTCTCTCTCTCTCTTCTGCACGACAAAACTTTTCGCCAGAATCAATGCGAGTCGAGTGGAATTAAAGAGATATTATATTTCCCTCTAAAGACAGAAATTTTAAATGTTTTTCAGAAAGTTTTAAATGTTTTCCATGTCGCAAATCTCGTACACTAAATATATAATATATTTATATTTCATAGAAAATATTAACAAATGATAGTGTTGGATGTTCTTCCATGAGAGGGTTTTTTTTTATTTTTTTTTTTTTTGCGTCGTAATTTTCGTGCAAAAGTCAAGAAATTTAACTTCGTTATATGCTAAGTATACTGGTCCGCTGGTAGGGTGGCTAGCGTCGTGGTGTGCCACTCAGATGTCGAGGGTTGGCGCCTCCCCCAGGGTAATGAAAAATAACTGGCGCTGTATCACGATCGGTTACTGCGGTGGAGGTTGAAACCAACATTCTTCGCAAGCTTGAATTTCAAGTCAATGGCCCCTTTGGTGTTTTTGTTCCATGTGGATAGGTTTCATCTAATGAACCAGTAATGTATGATGATAACCGACATAAATACGTTAGAAGCAAGGAAAAGTATAGATATTATATTCCTTTTGAAAACTGGTGGAATTAATCTTGCATTTGTTATATGTCGTTCTGTCTCTTAGCTTGTACGATTAGCAGAGAATAAATGATCTAATTTCTTTTTCAAGGTTCATTATTATTGCTATTTTCACTGATTATTAACGTAAAAGTCGCGTCCCATTTTTGTTAGAGAATGCCAAGACGTATCTTTATTCATAAAAGGAAAAACTATGAATTGGTAAGCTTATTGTGCATTACAGTGGTTTTCGTAGAGGCCGAAAAATCCTGTCATTTTCGAATTGTTTTAAATATTCTGACACGGATTCTGCTGCAGAGTTTAATATATTTCATAATTATGACTGATTGAAATGCTACATTTTTTTCACTCCCCAAAATGCAAAGAGCGGAAAAAAGGAAAAAATCCGTAGAGAATACGAAATGTTTTCCAGGGTTCTCAAGATTTATACTTCATGTGATTGCTGTCACTCTAATGCCTGGGAATCAAATAGGATTCCGGAGTTTGACTTCTGGAAATCCCTCTGAAGAAGTTGAAAATCCTCTGACAAGCAACTTTGGGGAGAACTGATTTTCCCTACGACCTGGATGTGACCTTTTACAGTCCCCCACATTTCAATGAATGCCAATTTGAGGTCCTTCTCTCCCACATACAAATACAATTGACTTATCATTCCCCCGTGATGCATTTTGCAATGCCTGCACCGTCCTCCTTGCATGATAATCTCCTTTTTTAGCTAAGTACGAGTCATCTTATTCGCCTCTTCCCTCTTTTATCTCCTGCATTCATTGTTTTTCCCCTTTCGTACGAGGCATAATTAACATTAAACCTGAGATTGCAAAACACTTAATGCAAATGGGACCCAGTCATCTCAGATCAGCCCTCCTCTTCTTGTCATAATTTGGGAAAGGAGAAAAGAAATGATAGTCCCTGATTTGATGTTTGCTTTGCTGTATTTAGAATTTTGGGGCTGTCATTCTCTAGAGTTGCTCTTTTCTCGAAGTGCTATTTTACAGAGTTGATCGTTTTTCTAGAGTTGCTTATTTTGTAAAGTTGTTATTTTTTTTAGAGCGGTCTTTTACAGAGTTTGCTCTTTTCTGGAGTTGTTTTCCTAGGTTTGTTATTCATCGTGTCACTATTTTTCTAGGGTTGTGAATTATAGAGTTACTGATTTTTTTACGATTGGCTATTTTCTAGAGGTACTGTTTCATAGAGTTGCCGCTCTAGGTTACTATTTTCTAGAGTTGCTTTTTTGTAGAGGGTTATTTTCTAGAGGTGCTCTTTCATAGGAGTCGCTTTTTTTCTAGAGTTGTCATTTTCTAGAGTTTTTGCAAGAGTTGCCTGGTTTTTTTTGCGTTTGCTCTTTTGCAGTGTTGCTATTTTTTTGGGAGTTGCCATTGTCTTGAGGGATTATATTATTTTTCTAGAGAGGTTATTTTATTAGCATTGCAGTTTTATAGGGTGGCTGTTTTCTAGAGTTGCCAATTTCTAGAGTTGCTACTTTTCTGAGCTGCTATAAGGCAGGATTAATTAATAAAGTTTTTTAAGGATAAAATGGGTGTTCTTCAAAATATGTTTTTTTTGACTCGCAAGAGAGAGATATTATAGATAGATACTTTTAGGCATAACAAATATACTATGTACATATATATCATATATATATATATATAAATATATATATATATATATATATATATATATATATATATATATATATATATATATATATATATATAAAATATATACTATATATATATATATATATATATATATAATATATATATATATAGCTATATATATATATATATAGATATATATATAATATATATATTATATATATATATATATATATATATATATATATATATATATATATATATATATATATATATATATATATATATATATATATATATATATATATACTATAACCGTACATATATTGTAACGTTTATGATCCCCTCGTCTTTCCCAGTATCATTAATTTTTATTAGTTGCTACAAGAGCAGCCATCTTGCCCGTTTAAACCCTCCCTTTACGGCGATTGGACGTATTAAACGTCGAGTCAAAATGTCTTTCCGTATGCCGATTGGACGTATTATACGTCGACTCAAAAAATGTTTTTTTTAAATTTGCGAAAAAATACTTATAGGCCTTACCAGCCGAAAACTTTTGCACGCACTTGGGGGATGCTGGGAGTTCACGGATCAGGCGTTGTTTTGTTTTACAATTGTTACGCAGGCGCACAGCGCGAATTTCTTATCGCAATAAAAAGTATCAGTGGCACATCTCAAAAACTATTTTGTCACTTTGACATAATTTTTGCACCGTTTTTAAAATTATCCGTTACATGGAGATTTATTATATGAAAATGTGCGCAATTTCATGTAGAAATACAAAAAAAAAAAAATATTAATGATTGTACCTTTTATCGTTTTGAAAATTTTCATATAAATAACGATAAAGTGCAAAAATTTCAACCTTCCGTCAACTTTGATTCTACCGAAATGGTCGAAAAAAACAAAAAAAAGGCAATTTGTAAGCTAAAAAATCTTAGATTCTAGAAATATTCAATCAGTTGCCTTCACTTTGCAACAAATTGGACGTCTCTAGCACAATATTTCGATTTATGGTAAATTTATGAAAAAACTTTTTCCTTAAGTCCGCGCGGTAACTCTTCCGGTAAATTTTTTCGTGCGATTGTCCTAATGTTTGCTCCATTTTAAATTTGCCGTCACATAAAGTTTTATATATGGAAATGTGCGCAATTTCATGCACAATACAACTAAAAACAAAACCAAGGTGGTTTGTAGCTTTTTATCAGTTTTGTAAATATTTTCTAAATAAATAAACGATAAGTGCAAAAATTTCAACCTTCCTCAACTTTGACTCTACCGAAATGGTCGAAAAAAACGCAATTGTAAGCTAAAAACTCTTATATTCTAGTAAATTCAAATCATTAACCTTCATTTTGCAACGAATTGGAAGTCTCTAGCACAATATTTCGATTTATGGTGAATTTATGAAAAAAAAAATCTTTTTCCTTACGTCCGCGCGGTAACTTTTCTGAAAAAAATCAAAAATTTTTTTCGTGCGATTGTTAAAATGTTTGCACCATTTAAAATTAGTCGTTACATAAAGTTATATATATGAAAATATGCGCAATTTCATGTAAAATACAACAAAAATTGATTGAAGGTTTGTTGCTTTCTTTCTTTTTCGGAAATATTTGCACTAACAAATCACGATAAATAGAAAAAAACCACGTTTGGTCAATTTGACTCTACCGAAATAGTCGAAAAACGCAAATGTAGCTAAAAACCTCTTACAATATAGTAAATATCAGCCATTTATCTTACTTTTGAAAACAAATTCGACGTGTCTAGCCCAATATTTAGATTTTATATGGGGAATTTTAAAAAAACTTCCTTACCGTACGCCGATTCGCGCCGCAAATCTCCGAAAGTGTACGTCGCATTCTCCTAATATTTGCTCCTTTTTCATGAGGCGTTTTATAGAGTTTCATATATGGAAATGTGCGCAAATTCATGAAAAATACAAACAAAAATATTTGAAGGTTGTAGCTTTTCTCATTTTAGCAATATTTGCTTATAAATAATATATATATATAAAAATTTGGACATTTGTCAATTTTAACTCATCCAAAATGGTCTAAAACTGCAATTCTAAGCTAAAACTCTTAAAGTATCGTAATATTCATTTTTTCTTCATTTGAAACAAATTGGAAGTCTCTAGAACAATATTTAGATTTATGGTGAATTTTTTGAAAAAAAAAAAAACATTTTTTTACGTCCACGCATTACGAATTCATGCATCATTTTGTGATAATATTTTTTCTGTGTTGCTTTGATCGTTTTACAATGTGTTATATATCACAATGATTGCAATTTGAATAGAATTATGTATGAATTTGTTTTTTGTCGCTACCATATATCGCATTATTTTTATATGATAATGATATTTCTTTTCCTTTCTGATGGTTGCGTACTAAACTTCAGGCAATGACAAAAAAAAAAAAAAAAAATGAACTCTCAATCTTGAAAACTAAGCGCACTGTGATTTTTTGACAAAATTATTTTTTCCGCTTCCGTGATCACTCCAAACCTGCCTCGGCATACGGGAGACGTTTTGGTTTATAGGCCTTAGGTGTAAGAGGGCTAACATCAGCTGATTTAGGCGGGAAACACAAAGCAGGCCAGAGAATGTCATTTCTGTTAGTAGCGGGGGGGGATAAAGACTCCTTTAAACTTTAGGGATGTATCCCAAAAGGGAGTGTGTAGGTACTTCTTAGGCCTACTTATGAGATCCCTATTCCTGTGAACCTTCGCTGGCCATATGTTCTGTTACCAGGATGAGCTGCCAACAGGGGGGAGAAGCTGCCCCAATGCTCAGGATTCGCACCTGAATTCGTCCTCAGCCCAGCACATTCCTTGACCCAGGACAGACGTTCAAACCAGCCTGACCATAGGCCTACAAAGGCGTACTGGTGCGCCCTGCACTCGGGACCAAAGTTACATCATCATTCCAAAGTTCTGTCCATAAGCACACAGGTACGTCTTGAGTTACAGTCATATTGCCAGTTCTTTCCTCCGAGTCAAATAAATTCTCCCACATTTTCCAATTCAAACTCCTACTTCTCAAATGAACATCCCTTTGTTCCTTTTCTGCCTCGTGGCTGCTTGCTACCTTTTGTGATCGTCCCAGATAAACAAAGTCTTCAGTGAGCATTTCATTTAAGTACTATAGTTCCTCCCCTAATGTGTCTTAAATAATAGTGACTGCTCTTGTAGCTGAAATATTGTGCAAGGAGTCTTTATTTTATGTTGGGGTAATCTGAGAAATCATTTCCAGATTGCTGAGTCACGTGCTACATCTCCTCGCCAGCGCTTCCTTACCGCGAGGTACCTATTATCAATTTTGGAAAACCAGCACTGCAGTCGTGTTTGATTTTGGCCGTTTTTTCCATATTGTGGAGAGATAGGAGCGTCCAGAACATTATACGGCGCTCTGACCACGGCATGGCCAAGTTTGCCTTACCCTTTACCCCAGGCAGTCAATTTTTTTTTTTAATAAACGTAAAGTAGATTAATTAGCTGGGATTTCAAGGCGACCTTCCAGAGAAAACTAAAAAAATCCTTTCTTACAGTTATCTAAGTAAGTCCTAAGCGCTCATATTTTTCCCTTCTTAAGTTTTTCCCTACATTTGGGCATCAGTCCAAGCCCAACATGTAATTATATATATATATAGATTATATATATATATATATATATATATTATATATATATATATATATATATATATATATATATAAGAGGTTTCAGGAGGTCCATTGATACTAAACATGAAGGCCAAGATTTATTATAAAAAACGTTTTCGCAACATCAACTTTGTGGGCATTCTTTCAGTCTGTAAAAAGAAAAGAAATGCATATATTAAAAACTAAAAAACAGGATTCACAATTAATATTCATTAAAATGCAATAAAATAAAATATTATAGTTAAAAAGAGAAGAAGAACCACTGAGGTACCAACCGACTAGAATTGGAAGGAAAGGCAAGGAATGATTTTTGAGAGAGCCAGGGTCCAAGACGTTGACTATGGCCAGATGTAGGTGAAAGCCGAGGTGTTTTGATTCAATGGGGGAACCAGCCTTTTAATAATTAGAGATTCCAGGTAGTTAGGTGTGTCCGTCTTTAGTACAAAACCTATTATTGAGAAGTGCTGTTTTGATACATTTATTTTGCATTTGGTTGGGGCATGATTCTTGATACTAGAAAATTCAGGATTACTAATTCTTTTGGACCTGTTCTATAGCTGAAAAACCCATATGGCTACATATCTCATCTGCAGTTAATCTTCGAGTCGATCCCACGTAAGTTGCCAGGGCATCCTGCGCATTGAATTTGTATACACGTTGGATCTCATGAAGTCCTGCAGACGATCTTTGAAATTAAAAAGCGAGCCAATTTTGCAAGGGATTGTTTGAGATGAGTTAATTTTTGAGATCAGGAATTTTCTTATTGTTCTATTAATGAGAGTCTAAGAGAAAACTTCGAGTCTGTTATATATGGAGTCGATGCATACATCAGGTTTCTTTAGGACATCCATTAGCGGAGGAGGCGGTTGGATATAGTTACCTACAATTTTGTTTTTTTAATTATGTTATATACAATGTCTTTGGGATAGGAGTTTTTTTTTTTTTTGTTTTTTTGAAAAAAGGTTATTAAAAATTTCCATTTCGTATGAAAAATTTGCCAGTTGGATGAATATTCAAAGCTCTATAGACCAGTGTGTATATGGGTATAGTTTTAAAGGTTTTCTGACAAGAACTATAGAAGTTATTGGCTAATCCGTGAAACGCCTTTTTCGATACTGCAGTCGTGAATTCTGAATTGACTCTAGTGACAAGAATGTCCAGAAATGGTAATTTGTTTTCATTTTCTATCTCCATTGTGAATTTCAACTATTATTCCTCTTCGATCACCTGGTTATTAACGTTATGCATAATATTCCAGACTGCAGACATGAAAGACTGAAGAAATGTGCTTTGATATACTTCCTCAATCCTGAAGCAATGGAAATATTTCGATACCAGAAGGTCTAATTTCCTTTATGGCATCTAAAGCAGGAGGGCCTGACATGAGGGCTTTAGGAAGGATCTCCCGGTCTTGTCCCGAATTTAAAAGACAGGCAGTGGATACAAGCTATATACCGCCTGCGCCTAAGCCAGATATCTCTCTCTCTCTCTCTCTCTCTCTCTCTCTCTCTCTCTCGGGGTTTAGAGGGTGGAAGCAGATTAGCATAAGTGTTAAGCTTTGCCCGAGGGTGAAACATTGTTTATGCCCACACGCTCTGGGTCCCAGGACATGGAGGGTCGTCTTTCTTGTGGCGATAATTGATTGCATTTTCGTTCTGCCGCTTTGCAAATCTCAACGAAAGAATGTACACTGGTTTTAGTCCTTCATTTGCGTATTATTTCTTTTATCGCCCTCCCTTATACTTCGTCTGCTACGTAATTCACATGTTCTTCTCTCTCTCTCTCTCTCTCTCTCTTTATGTATATATATATATATATATATATATATATATATATATATATATATATATATATATATATATATATATATAATATATATAGAATATATATATATATATATATATATATATATATATATAGATATATATATATATATATATATATATATTTATATGTATGGTATATGTATATATATATATATAATATATATATATATATATATATACTATATATATATATATATATATATATATATATATATATATATATATATATATATATATATATATATATATATATATATATATATATATATATATATATATATATATATATATATATATATTTATATGTATATATATTTACATATATTGTATATATATATATATATATATATATATATATAATATAAGAGATTAATTTTGCGTCCCATTAGTAGAAAGTGATCCCAAGACAGCCCTAAAACAAAATGCAAATCATTAGGATAATTCAGCCGTCGTAGAGAACTATGAACGTGATACTATTAAATCCTGATGAATGAGAGAAGATACCATTTAATGCAGCAGAGGAGGGAATCGGGGCAGAGCTCAGTCATAATCCCAAAGGGGATTTCACCTGAATATAATGAGAAGAGAGACTCTAGGTCATTCATTAAGTATTCAGGTATTCAGCTGCCATGTGGGTGTGTGTGTGTGTGTGTGTGTATGAGTTGTAGTATCCTAGGCTATACGTAGCTGACGAAGTATAAAGAATGGCGATAAAAGCAATAAAAAGCGAGTGAAAGAATAAAACCAGTGTAAATTCCCTTTTTGAGATTTGCAAAGCGGCAGAACGAAAATGCAATAAATTATCGCCACAAGAAAGACCCTCCATCAACGGGGACCCAGAGCTTGTGTGCATAAGCCATTTACTCTCTGGCAAAGCATACACTTAGGCTAATAAGCCTTCACTCGCTAAACCCTACGAGAGAGAGAGAGAGAGAGAGAGAGAGAGAGAGAGAGAGAGAGAGATATTCCGGCTTAGGCGCAGGCGATATATAGCTCGGATCCATCTGCTTGTCTCCTAAATTCGAGACAAATCCAGGAGATCCTGCCTAAGGGCCTCGCGTCTTGTTCTCTCTACTTTAGATGCTATAAAGATCTTCTAGTATCTCATCATTTCCATTGCTTGAGGATGGAAAAATATCTTATAATTTCTTCAGTCGTTCATATCTGCAGTTTGGAATTTTATGCTTCATATTATTACAAGCTGATGAAATCAGACAGAAATAATTTATAACCACATCCCTCTCTTCTGTTTTGAGGCAGTCTTTACAAAAGCAGTTTATTTTTTTCAATCATGATATTTGGCACATAACTTGTAGAGATGTCAATTGCTATGGGAGTATGATTTAAGCAGCATACACTATTTTGTCCACAGAAGAGTTGGAAGGTCGATTCGTTAATTTAACAATTCATAGGAAGAGAAGTGGCCTAGATAGGAAAGAATATGTCCCACTAAAGCAACAATGTAATACAATGAAAGTAATAAATACTGATTTAGTGACAACAGGTGATATAAGAGCTGAGAAAAATAAATACCACAAAAAACCGATAACAAGTTAGAACTTCTTCCAGGAAGATAAGGTAGATAAAGGAGAGTCCGAAGTCGAGCTTTTCATAAAAATGGCGATTGTAGGAATGCCCAGAGGTCCAAATGTACTCAGCCTTTTGTCAGGAGATAAAACGGGACAGAATTTAAATAAAAGTTTGAATGCATCCACGCTCACTGATGCATTTAATCTTTTCAGTTCATATCACTTGTCATTTTTTATACAATTTCTTGACGTCTGGGGATTTCTTGTCGTCTCTTTATGGGTGCTTGAAGCTTTTTCGCAAAGGGTCTCTGGCTCGCAGATTCCCAACAAGGTGTCTAGCAGCGAGAGGTGCGGTAAATAAAAAAGGGAAAAAGAATAAATGGATAGTGGTTGATATTTCCTTCATATTTTGTCGATGAATGAAAGAATAGAAAAGTCAACAGTTCAGGTCATGAACCTTCCACAGAAAGTGATTTTTTCATAGTTTTCCCTTAATTCATTTGTTTCCTCTCAATTACTGGGCCTAGTGAAAAGTAGTAATGTCGTCATTGCACCTCAGATAGGGCACTGTGGACCCTTAGCTGTCCCCATTATTTTATCTTTCTTCAGCTTAACTGTCCAGCTTCTCTAAATATTACTTGTCAGCGCGACTGTGGGGATTTTCTCCTGATTCCACCGTTAGATCCTTGCCCTACCTTATTTATTTTCTGTATCCCTCAATTTTGCTGTCCAACCACTCTAACTCCCTCTTTTCACTGTGGTAAACGAGGAATGGTCGAAATTACCCTAGACGCTTGGATTGACAACCTGACTTATTATTATTATTATTATTATTATTATTATTATTATTATTATTATTATTATTATTATTATTATTATTATATTCAGAAGATGAACCCTATCCTTATGGAACAAGCCAACAAAAGGGGACATTATTGACTAGAAATTGCAGTTTCTAAAGAATATTGTGGTGTTCATTAGAAAGAAGTAACAGACGGTAAAGGGAATTACTGAAAGAAGATATCGAAAAAGAAAACAAAAATAAATCAACTAATGAATCGATATAAATGCAAGTAAAGAATTGAAATGCAAGGAGAATTGCATGAGGGTAGTAATGTATTGCATCTTTGCCAGAACTTCTGAAGAAGTTCCAGTTGCAAGACAGCATCTGAAGGGAGGCGGTTCCATAAAATCAAAGCCAATTCTTGCTGTAACCCATTTCTGACGGTGGAACAAATTGCGGTCAACTTCCTCATGAATTTCAATCTGTGGCAGATCCGCCCTCAAGGGAAATGGTTATTTAAGGGAAATGTGTATTTATGGCTAATTTTCCTAATGGACTTCATATTGATGCCCTCATTTCTTTTAAACGGGTCTCGGGAATTCTCGAAAATACCACATTTTCACCGCCCGTTTAATTTCTGGATTTTTCATTGCCTTCATTGTAGTACTGAGTGGAAGTGTCATCTCATGTGTAATTCAACCAACGTTTTTTTATATATATATATAGATATATATATATATATATATATATATATATATATATATATATATATATATATATATATTATATATATATATATTACGTTTGTATGTGTGTGCATAAATTTATCTACAGGTGACGATGGACATATCGGAATTTAAAACAAAGAAAGTTTTGATGTCAATCATTTCTTTTTTCTGATCATATTTCATCCATTTAACCTTTGACACATGAGTCCCGCATTTGGGCTTTGACGATTTCCCAGGTACGGTATATAATACTCTCTCTCTCTCTCTCTCTCTCTCTCTCTCTATGCATGCATGCATGCATGCATGCATCGGGAATGTTTGTAATGTAGTTAAACTGAAATAGCGTAGGTAAACTTCGAAAGAAAAAGAAGAAGAAAATCTTAAAATTATGGCCGGCCATGAAGGCAGAGTATATACTGTGCCGCTGCCTCCTTCTCCGTCTCCGAAAAAATGGAGAATAAAGGATGACGTAACTTGAGAGACTCACTTTTATAACCTTTTATGCCTCAACTTTCTTCGGTGATTTTACTCCACTTAAAACCCTTTTGTTGTTGTTTTTTTCTCCTGTCGCTTTCCTTAAGGTTCGTTATTTTTGGGGGCTTTATTTTTTATTTATTTATTTATTTATTTTTATTTGTGCCAAGCAGCGTAGGCTGGAATTTATTCTCATTCCAGAATTCTCATTTTAATTTAAAATGAATGTTGAATATAACGGGATAAAAAATGGACATTATTTAATATATCGTTTATCGATTATGCATTTGGAATATCAGGAATCCTAGAATTTTCAATAAGTTGTAAACTTTATCTTCCTGATATTTTTTCCCTCTATAGTTTTCCTTGAAATTGGAATATAAAATTGAGACTGAAAGCCAACCGTTGGGGAATATGAGGTCATTCACTGATGAAAGCGAAACTGAGAGTAAGGAAGGTCTGAAAGGTGTGACAGAACGGAGGTACTGTAAAGACTTCTGAAGTTGATTTAACTTTTTTTCACCCATTTTTTTCGGTAAACAGTCTGCAAACGACCGAACCTCAGATTAGATTAAAACTTAATCAAAATGTTTTTTCTTTTATATTTCTTGATGTTTCATTTATATGTTAAGTTAGATATAACTTCAGAAGTGTCCTGTTACATCAATAATAATAATAATATTAATAATAATCAAAATTCTTCAACCAGCAGAAATAAAAAATAGGCATAAAGAAAAGACACCTTCCATAACAGACGAGGTATACAATTCCTCCACCAACATGACGCCGCCCTTGGGAAATGGCCGGAACCCAACAAGTGTTGAGCACAAGAAGTAAAAACAAAGATAAAAATAAAAGAAGAGGCGCGAGATGCGTTTTCCCGCTTTCTCTCCGCTACTGAACGCTTACTGATAATACTTAATGTGCTCGGTTTGTGTGAGAGAGCCCAGGCACTTAGGAAGCAACTCGCTGGGCATAATAGTTTTGCTCTCTTTTATATATAAACGTCCGAAGGGGAAAGTGAGCGTATATATATATATATATATATATATATATATATATATATATATATATATATATATATATATATAGTATATATATATATATGTTATATATATAACTCCTTATACGTACAGTCCGTGAGCATTTGTTTTGAAGTTACCCTGAGAAGTTATTATGGGAGTGTCACTTCCTCCGCCGTGAACCTCAAGTTATTCGAAATGGGAATGTAGTGCATTCCAATTCATTCCGAGCAGGTGGGCTATCGTCGCTGCTGTTTATTAGGGGGTGGGTAACAGAGCCCTCTACTCTAATTGCTGCCGACTGGTTCTCATCTCTGTTCGTTCAATATGTCCATTAGTGACCCTAGCGATATATATATATATATATATATATATATATATATATATATATATATATATATATACATATATATGTGTGTGTGTGTGTGTGTGTGTGTGTGTGTTTGTGTGTACTTGCTATATATGTATGTGTGTGTGTGCGCGCGGAACTGAGTTCCTAATTTCATGTATAGCACTTGAACGCGGTATAAATTATTGCTAAAATGTCTCAACTATTATTTGATACACTTGCAAAACTGGAGAGAGAGAGAGAGAGAAGAGAGAGAGAGAGAGAGAGAGAGAGAGAGAGAGTACCCTTCCCTGAGTATATTATTGTCTGAAACCTTTTGCTTCTGAAATTACAAAGGATTACTCCTAAAATTACACTTGCCTCAGTTGAGAGAGAGAGAGAGAGAGAGAGAGAGAGAGAGAGAGAGAGAGAGAGAGAGAGAGAGTGGTTGTGCGTATCCCTTTGCGTATCCATTTATATATTATGGTCTCTCGAGTAAAGCTTTTCTATCCTAAGCTACTCTTGTGTGAGTGTTTGTTTTCGCCAATACACACACACACAAACACACACACCTACCTGTCTTCATTCTAATGATAGGGTACCATATTTCATAAAAAGTCTTCCAATATAAATTTGCAGAGTTGCAAAGACCACAAAAATTAAATGTTAAGACCATTAATTTTCAATTATCGACAAATAGTAGAAGTAAAACAAGGTAAAATGTACACACGGGTGAATAACATACAAGTTTCCCTTTTGTATTTGTATCCATTTGTATACTGATATAATTTGAGATACAATTTCAGTGCAGTTCCTCATTTCATATTGCAGCAATTATGAGGACAATCTTCATAGTGGAATAAAATGCAAGGCTTATTGACATCAGGAGAAGTTTCGTTTCCATAGCAACTGCCTGAGAGCAAGATGCAGTAACTCTTACCAGGAATATGACACCTACGTGAAGAGCATCTAAGTATTCCCTTTAATACTTGAAAGTATTCAGTACTTACAATAGCTGTATCAAAACGCGACCTCTTCGTGTTTTCTAGGGATATATATTGATATATGATTGTATTAGCCACAATGCCCTCTTAACTTCTCAAAGTCTTCGCGCATTTTAGGTACGTTTGTCACTACAAAGCCTTGGAACCATAGGCAAGAAATATGAAGCAATTATGATGTGCAGTAGCGGGGAACGAATCCACATCCCATTCAGTAACGAACGTGACACCTCCTTGTGATTATGGGACGCTGGTTCGTTTCCCGCTGCTGCACACCATAATTCGTCATATTTCTTGCACTTGGATTGACGGCTTAGTAGTGACAAGCGTATCCTAAAAGGGCGAAGGGGGTATTGTGGCTATAACAATAACATAGATTCTATATATATATTTACATTTTATAATAATGATATCCACGAGAGAACAGGAATAAAAAGATAGACAAACCAAATAACTAACGCAACCCAAAATGAAATTCTCACCACCCAGAACACACAACCTTTCATTCGCGCTGTTCGGGAGAAATGCAAATCACTCGCGTTACCTTTACGTAATTTACATAAAAAAAGAATAGCCACGTCTCTTACTGAAAGTAAATGAAAAAGAAGAATAAATTCACGTTCTATTAATTTGCGGGACTAACTTTTGAAAGGAACAACTACGGTATTTTTCGCCCCAACTTTTGGCGCCGTTTGGTGAGAAAGTAGCGACGGTTCAGGAGTTGATGAGGAGGAGGTAAGGGGGACAATTGGCCCTCGACTTTGTTTCGGGGACATTTTTGTATCATCTCGATCTTTCCTCCGTGTGTCAATTGCGAGAGGAAATTTTCCCCAGTTCAGAAATGTTTTTGTTGTTGTTGTTGTTGTTGTTGTTGTAGTTGTCATTGTCGTTGTTAACCAGGCCTCAAGGAGTGTTTCATCTCCCTGGCGAGAAACCTTCAACAATTTCTCCAACTCCCAAAGTTCAAGCGAAGATGCGATGCGTTACTATCCTGAAGCGGAAAAAATGAGGGGGGGGGGGTGGGGGGGGGGGGCGGTTTAAATATGTAAATATAAAATCAATATGAAATGACCAGGATCATATCATTAAACTTTGCATTTTTAAGTGAAAAGGTAGAGATGGAAAAAATGCATTTTAAATATTCAATCAATTTAAATTTAAATGGTTAGACATTTATGAATACAAATAATTTTCACTGTAGCAGCTGGTGGTGGAATGACGTAAACGAGTCCTCGAATGATTAAGAATGTCAAGCGAGGACGAAGAAATGCACTTTTGTACGAGATATTAAGGTTTACAACTGCGAGTGCTTAACCTTCTTCCTTTCACTCATCCGCTAAAAAATACAAAGTAAAGGAGAATCAACCACGGGAAAAATCAGAACAGAAGATACAACACTAATAAAATGTAACTAAAATAAACCAACAAAAAATCAACACGAATCAAAATATCAATTACAGCAATCGCATGACTAAAATCTACAATTTTCATATAAATCAATAAAATTTTGAAATCAACGAATCACCGAAAACAGCAATTAACTATTCACGAAAATCACCTTACGTAAATATCTGCTCAAATCAACACTAAATCACAAAAGCTCTCAAATTATCAGTAAAACAAATAGCAAAATCAACGAGTAGTCAAATACCTAAGAAATAAAATTATAGACTGCATTGAAATTATAGGTTCAATCTAGCATGAATTTAATAAATTAAAATACTTGAAATAATTTTCAAAACACTGGCATATAGAATATGTAACGCAGGAACAAGCATTAAAGCCCCTTATGCTTACCCTGTTGCGATAACAGTTCTCGCGAGTGTGGAAAAAATCATTCAATAGACGATCATCGCTAAGCAGCGTCCGGATCCCATCCCCGATGAATTAGTGTGTAATTATGTCCACGATAGAGGAAAAATCCATAGTAATTAATCCAGCTCTAAATACGGTAGTAATCCAGGACGGAGTCATAAATCCAGCGTGAGTGTATAAATCCTTAAATCCACTTAAATAATGAGAGAGGGAAAGAGAGCCGCTCCTCGTCACTCCCGTGTAAGGTTATGCTGAAGACTGGTTAACTGTGTGAAAAAAAACTTCACAAAGACATTAGCGGCAGGCAGATATAACTACTGTAAAGTGGTTAAAATTTAAAAGCAAAGGAGCAATTTGCGACACTTCTGTATGCCAAATGTATAAATACTGAACTATTCAAATTAATAATTTGAAGTTTTTTCAATCCTGAAGCAATTGGCCTTTTATTCTTATAATAATTTACTTACATTTTTATCTATTTATTTTTTTAATTCATTCATTTATTTTTCTTTTTTTAATAGGTGATCTCTTCTTTCTGTATTTCCCATGACTTTCTGTTACTTCTTTTTAACGAACGTCATAATATCCTTTGGAAGCTTCAATTTCAAGTCAATGGCCCCTTTGTTGGGCTTCTTCAATATGAATAGGGGTCTTCCTCTAAACAACAACAACAACAAAAACAACAACAACAACAATAATAATAATAATAATAATAATAATAATAATAATAATAATAATAATAATAATAATAATAATAATAATAATAATAATAATACGTAAAGGAATATGTTTTTAAAGTCACTAGGGTTTTGTCTATTAATAACTCGTAAAATTTTGCAGAGCTATCTGAACAGGCCCTCCGTTTCATAACTAATTATCTCAGTCCTGACAGCCATTTTTTTTACATACTTTTCCATTAGAAATTTTGTTTTTCTTTTCTAACGTAACTGAAAGAAAAACCTCCAACAACTCAAAATCAATATCAGCCAGCAGTTGAAAAGAGGCTTACACAGATATTCGCACAAGCCACTATTTCCACCATTGCTTTAAATGTTAAAAGAATAAAAAAAAAATAAAAAAAGAGTAAAATCGGTTCCGGTAACAATTTGATTTGCAACCCCTGAGAGGCGAGAGAGATGTCACAGTCAGCGGGAAGCCAATTGGATCCCCCAATCTTTCCTCAAATGTCTGTGACTTCTCCTCCTCCTCCTCCTCCTCCTCCTCCTCCTCCTCCTCCTCCTCCTCCTCAGTTGAGGTTTTGGGAGGAACCCTGATCAGGGAGGCTTATGATTTTGTTCTCGCTTTGGGAATTCAGGAATCCGTTCATAAAATCAGTTATTATTTAGGATAATATTTCAGTGCAATAATGTACAGTAGTGCATCGTTTTGATCACTTCTCTATGATTAGTCTATGAAGTTTCCATTACGGCTTAAATGGTGTTCGAGAGAACAATTCTTATTATTATTATTATTATTATTATTATTATTATTATTATTATTATTATTATTATTATTATTATTATTTTTTTTTTTTTTTTTTTTTTTTTTTTTTTTTTTTTTTTTTTTTGCTCTATCACAGTCCTCCAATTCGACTGGGTGTATTTATAGTGTGGGGTTCCGGGTTGCATCCTGCCTCCTTAGGAGTCCATCACTTTTCTTACTATGTGCCGTTTCTAAGGATCACAACTCTTCTGCATGAGGCCCGAGCTACTTCAGCCTCTAGTTTTTCCAGATTCCTTTTCAGGGATCTTGGGATCGTGCCTAGTGCTGCCTATGATTATGGGTACGATTTCCACTGGCATATCCCATATCCTTCTTATTTCTATTTTCAGAATCTTGATACTATCCCATTTTTTCCCTCTCTTTCTCTTCAACTCTGGTGTCCCATGGTATTGCGACATCAATGAGTGATACTTTCTTCTTGACTTTGTCAATCAACGTCACGTCTGGTCTGTTTGCACGTATCACCCTATACCGTTCTGATACCATAGTCCCAGAAGGATCTTTGCCTGATCGTTTTCTATCACTCCTTCAGGTTGGTGCTCGTACCACTTATTACTGCAAGGTAGCTGATGTTTCTTGCACAGGCTCCAGTGGAGGGCTTTTGCCACTGAATCATGCCTCTTTTTGTACTGGTTCTGTGCAAGTGCCGGGCATTCACTTGCTATGTGGTTTATGGTTTCATTTTTCGTATTGCACTTCCTACATATGGGAGGGAGATGTTATTTCCGTCTATCATACTTTGAACATATCTGGTTCTTAGGGCCTGATCTTGTGCCGCTGTTATTTCATTCCTTCAGTTTCCTTTCTTTAGCTCTCCCTTTGTAGCCATTGCCAATTGTCATCGCTTGGCTAGTTCTTTAGTCTGTCTCATGTATTGTCCGTGCATTGGTTTGTTGTGCCATTCCTCTGTTCTTCTGTCTTTCTCCTTCTCTGTATATTTCTGGGTCTTCGTCTACTTTTATTAGTCCTTCTTCCCATGCACTCTTTAGCCACTCGTCTTCACTGTTTTCAGATATTGCCCCATTGCTCTGTTTTCGATGTCGACGCAGTCCTCTATACTTAGTAGTCCTCTCCCTCCTTCCTTTCGTGTTATGTATAGTCTGTCCGTATTTGCTCTTGGGTGTAGTGCTTTGTGTATTGTCATTTGTTTCCTGGTTTTTCTGATCTATGCTGCGGAGTTCTGCCTTCGTCCATTCCACCATTCCTGCGCTGTATCTGATTACTGGCACTGCCCATGTTGTTTATGGCTTTTATCATATTTCCGGCGTTGAGTTTTTTGACTTGAGTATCGCCTTGAGTCTCTGCATATATTCTTTCCTGATCGTGTCCTTCATCTCTTGTGTTTTATATCTCCCTCCTTCCATTATTCCCAGGTATTTGTATCCTGTCTCATCTATGTGTTTGATGTTGCTCCCATCTGGTAGCTTTATCCCTTCAGTTCTCGTTACTTTGCCTTTTTGTATGTTGACTAAGGCGCATTTTTCTATTCCAAACTCCATCCTGATGTCCCCAGATACAATCCTTACAGTCTGGATTAGGGTATCTATTTCCTTGATGCTCTTACCATACAGCTTGATGTCGTCCATGAACATCAGATGGTTGATTTTGTTGCCTCTTTTCTTGAGTTGGTACCGGCATCCATCTTCTGTAGTACTTTTGTCATGGAATCATGGCTACTACGAAGAGTAGTGGGGACAGTGAGTCGCCCTGGAAGATCCCTCTCCTGATATTAACCTCTGCTAGTCTTTTTCCAGAGCTTGTAGTATTGTATTCCAGTTGCGCATTGTATTTTTGAGGAAAAGCTGATGGTAGTTCCTCTGCCCTATATATTTTTTCAGGCATTCTATTAGCCATGTGTGTGGTATCATGTCGAAGGCTTTCTTATAGTCTATCCATGCCATGCTTAGGTTGGTTTTCCTTCTCCTACTGTTCTTCATTACCATTTTGTCTATCAGGAGCTGGTCTTTTTGTGCCCCTAATCACTTCCTTCTGCAGCCTTTCTGTTGGTGGGGGATGGTGTTTGTCTATTCTAGGTAGTTGTATAGCCTTTCACTGATGATACTGTTAGTAACTTCCACATTAATTGGTAGGCAGGTGATAGGCCTGTAGTTACTGGCTATATTTCCCTTACTCTTGTCTTTTTGTACTAAGGATGTTCTTCCTGTGGTCATCCATTTGGGATGCTTTGGCTGATTTGAGATACAATGCTGAGTTGTTTCTGCTATTCGTGGGTGTAGGGCCTTGAAGTTTTTGAGCCAGTATCCATGGACTTCATCGGGACCTGGGGCTTTTCCAGTTTGGCATTTTCTTTAGTTTGTGTCTGACTGTGTCTGTCGTGATGTCTGTGAATCTTTGTTTTATTCTCCCTGTTTCTTCTTCTTGACTTCCTGGAGCCATGTTGCATGTTTGTTGTGTGATACCGGATTGCTCCATATGTTTTCCCAGAGTCTCTTACTTGATTCGGCTTCAGGAATTTCTGGGGGTGGTTGTCTTCCCCTCTTAGTTGGCTGTATAGTCTTTTCTGGTTGGTTCCGAATAGTTTGTTCTGTTGGTAACCCTTATTCCTGTTCATGTACCGTTGGATCTTGTGTGCTTTGGCCTTAAGCCTCTGTTTTTACATCTTCTATTGCGTTGTTTAGTCCCCTCTCTTGTACTTTGTATTTCTCGTTGAGTTCCTCCCTTGTTTTCTTGCTTCTTAGCCTTTTTTCTGCCATCTCTTTCAGTTTACTCAAGTCAGATCTCATCACCATGATTTGCTTTTCCAGGCGCCTTTTCCAGGAGGTTGCTGTCTTGGTTTCTGTTGGGTTGGTTGTGACGGTGGTGTTGGTGTTCGAATCCCCATCAGTTCTGCTACTAATCTTGCTCCTGCATATGTCAAGTTATTTGTTTCTGTGATACTGGTGGTGTGTATTAGGCCATTATTTTCATTGACCTCACTTGTTTTCTCCCTTAATTTCTTGGTGTTGTAGGCTTTCATGGAGGGGATCTTTGTTCTCTCTGTATCTGGCTCCATCCACTGTCTAATCTTTTTCTACCCATTCCGTCCTCTCTGTTACTTCGTCGGTGTTTCTTCGTGTGTCGTTGTTTGATACCTCATCCTCCCTGTCGTCTTCTGTGGCATCGTCTCTCAGTTCGTCTTCGTGTAATTCGTTGTCGTGTGACATTTCCCTTTCCAGTTCTTCTCTTTCTTTGGGTAGAGCCAGTTCTTTTTCTTTATGTTCCTTACTTGGTCTGCCAGCCTCTGCTCTGTTTGGGGGGTGTTATTCCTCTCATCCAGATGTTGACCATCTTCTTCTTTATATCCTCTCTCCGTTCGGGTTGCTTCTGATGTAGCATCTCCATATTTCCCTTATTTTCTTTCTCTTGTCCATTTTTCTTCCTTTTGCCTCTGTAGCTCCAATCTCAGGCTGTCATTACTGTCGTTGTGGTGATCAGTTTGCTGGATGACGTACCTCCAAGTACCTGACCGTCTTCCCCTACAATTGGGGTTGAATACCTGGTTGCCGGACGAAGCTCCTCTGTTGCCAGAGGTTCCATTTACGTCGTTGTCGTTTATTCCATCATTTCTTTCCATCATTGCTGAGTTTTTGCTATTTAACCCATAGCTGGACCCTACCCCATCAGGGATAGTACTCATTTACAGCTGAGTAGACTGAGGAAATTATGGTAAAGATCCTTTCCCAAGGAATCAACGCCGAGGAGAGCGGTCACCCATCCAACGACTGACCAGCCCCAATGTTGCTTAACTTGACTTATTATTATTATTATTATTATTATTATTATTATTATTATTATGCAGAAGATGGACACCATTCATATGGAACATGCTCACCACAGAGCATTCGACTTGAAATTCAAACTTCCAAAGAATATTAAGGTGTTCATTAGCAAGAAGTATCAGAAGGCAAATACGGGAGGCAGAGATCACTTATTAAAAAATTAAATGATAGCTTAACAAATTTATATATAGAAAATGTATACATAAGTAACAAGGGATAGATTTTGTCACATCTGTTGATGTGGAGTTCCCAAGGCGTGTTTTTGAACTCAAATAGATAAGA
>NC_087211.1:15994468-15999468 GCF_015104395.2 Macrobrachium nipponense | reverse complement strand
GACCTCCTAAGCGGCGCTGTAACATTGATGGCGTTTGCGATACGCTGTGGGACGTCACGGCTACTTTGATTTCCATCGGCTGCAGGAGTACCTCGTTCGGGGGCGTTGTCATCCATAGAGTTGTCATGATCGGTGGTGTCATTGTTGGTGGCAGGTCTTCTCATACTCGTAGGAGGAGAAATTCTTCCTGCGTCGTATTCAGATTAGGTTTATTTGCTGGATGAGTAGCGCCTCCAGCAGGCGCAACCGACGGGCATCAGGGGCCTTCCCGATGATCTTCGTGTTCTTTATGATGACATCTCGGGAGATGGCCTCGTGATGTTTGGTGCGGGCGTGATTCTTTATAGCCCCCTCTTGGGCGTGGCACGAGAGTCTCTTCGACAGTCGCATGGTAGTCATACCTACGTAGGCGCCGCTGCATTCGCGGACTGGGCATGTATACTGGTACACTACATGCGTCTGCTTCAGGGGTTCTCGTGCTGTGGAGAGGGGTTATTTTTCATAAAAAGATCGCGCGTCCTCCGATTCTGGTAATATATGATTAGGTCGATATTCTTGGTGTCGTCAGTCGGGATACATTATACACAAATAATTTTCTTAATGGCGTCCTCTTCTTCACGGTAATGGAACTCATGAAGGCTTTGTAGTACAGCTTGATATTATCCTGGGGGCGGGGCTGGCGGGCTCTCACTACCGTACCATTTCTCCAGGGCTGTGCGGACTTCCTTGCTGATTAATTTATTTGAGTACCCGTTATTCACAAGTACTTGGGAGGCGCGGTCGAGTTCCTGGTGAGTGTCCTGCCAGGTTGAGCAGTGGGAGAGGGCCCTCCTGACGAAGGCCCTGACGGTGGTGCTTTTGAATCTGGCGGGGCACTCGCTGTCTCCGTTGAGGCAAAGTCCTAAATTGGTTTTCTTTGTGTAGACTGAAGTACGGAGACCGTCTTCCGTCTTGCTTACAAGGACGTCGAGGAAGGGGAGCCGATCGTCGGAGCTGCGTTCGACTGTGTAGTTCAGCACACTACACTGCTGAAATGCTTGACGGAGGGCTTCTACCTCATCCTCGGCGTCGACTTGCACAAAGATGTCGTCAATATAACGTCCATATCTGCGGGGTTGCTGCATCCTGGCAAAGACCCGTTTCCTCCACGGTGCCCATATAAAAGTTAGCGAAGAGAAACCCCCAGTGGGGAGCCATCGCCACGCCGTCCTTTTGGCGGAACATCTGGCCACGGTGGGTGGAGAAAGGGGCCTTCTTCGTGCAATATCTCCAGCAGCGTACGGAAGCGAGGCTTCCGGTATGTTGAGGGGCGCCGTCGACTGATTCCTGTTAGACACGATCAGGATTATATCTATGGTTTCGTCGACAGGCACGTTCGTAAATAGGGACTCTACATCCAGCGAGGCGATAATCCCGGTACCAGGGGCGTCCTTGATGGCTTCTAAGAACTCTGCCGAAGAATCTCGACAAGTGTAACGCTGCTGAAGTAGCCATTACTTTTAATAAAGTATTATTATTATTATTAGGTTATTATTATTATTATTATTATTATTATTTATTATTATTATTATTATTATTATTGATTATTATTCAGAAGACGACTCTATTCATATGGAACAAAGGCAGTCAAAGGGGACATTATTGACTTGAAATTGAAGCTTCCAAAGAATATTGTGGTGTTCATTAAAAAGAAGTAACAGAAGGTAAAGGGAAATACTGAAAGAAGATATCGAAAAAGAAAACAAAAATAAAGCAACTAATGAATCGATATAAATGCAAGTAAAGAATTGAAATGCAAGGAGAATTGCATTAGGGTAGTAATGTATTGCATCTTTACTAGAACTTCTGAAGAAGTTCCAATAGCAAGACATCCTCTGAAGGGAGACGGTTCCATAAAATCAAAGCCAATTCTTGCTGTAACCCATTTCTGACGGTGGAACAAATTGCGGTCAACTTCCTCATGAATTTCAATCAGTGGCAGATCCGCCCCCAAGGGAAATGGTTATTTAAGGGAAATGTGTATTTATGGCTAATTTTCCTAATGGACTTCATATTGATGCCCTCATTTCTCTCAAACGGGTCTCGGGAATTCTCGAAATTGCCAAATGTTCACCCTCTCACCCCCCACCCTAATTTCAGGATTTTTTATTGTCTTCATTGAGTTACTGAGTGGAAGCGTCATCTCGTGTGTAATTTCCACCAACGTTATATATATATATATATATATATATATATATATATATATATATATATAAAGATATATATATATATATATATATATATATCTTATATATTATATATATATATATATATATATATACATATATATAACGTATATATATATATACTATATATTATATATATATTTTATATATATATATATATATATATATATATATATATATATATATATATATATATATATATATAGATATATATATATAGTATATATATATATTATATATATATATATATATATTATATATATATATATAAGCGAATACCACGGGAAAATGATAGTCAAAATCCAAGCGCTTTCGTCTTTATTCAGACATAGTCAAGGAAGCTACTAAAGTACAATTGGAGAGGAAGGCCTCAGGTACAAACAAGATCAGGAATACCAGATGGTTAATTATCAAAAGGGTAAAAATTAAAAGGGATAATCCAGGATTATCGGATATCACACGGTCACAAACTTAAACAGATTCTGACCTTAACCGAAATTACAAACTATCTTTACAGTCCAAAACATGTAAAAACTGAATATATTAATTTGTTGCTTATATTTATCTACAACTTTTTCATTATGAAAGCATCAAGTTTAAATAAACCAAGACTTAAATTTAGAACATTTCTATTATTTGATTTGATAAAACAAGATTCAATGATATTCCTTTTAACTGTGTCATTATATTCCTTTTAACTGTGTCATTACATGGGACTAAGGCTCTTGCTTGACTCCAGTTAATAGGATGGTCTAAATCTCTCATATGTACAATAATGCATTCGATATTTGCCCAGTTTCTTTCACAGAATATTGATGTTGCTTGAGACGCTGTGAAAGAGATTTGCCGGTCTGTCCGTAATGGACTTTATCACACTTTTTGCAAGGAATTTCATATATGCAGCCTGGAAGATCTTTAGGAGAATTTTTGATTACTATACTCTTGACATTAATATTACTGAAAACAACATTTATGTTAAAAAGCTTTAAAATTCTAGGAATATCTAAAACCTTTCATCATAAGGTAATTTTAGAATGTTATGCTTACTAAATTCATGTTTGTCATTAGTTGAATAAAATGTTTTTCTAGCTCTTTTCCATGCCACATTTACAAAAGTCCTTCGGTATTAAGTTTCAATGCAATATCATAAATAGTTTTAATTTCAGCGTCAATAAACTGCGGGCTACAGACACGTAAAGCCCTTAGGAACATCCCAGAAAAAACAGAGAATTTAACATTTTGATGGTGATTGGAGTAGTAATGAACAAAAGAGGCAATATTAGTTGATTTTCGAAAGACTGAAAAGGTGAAATTTCTATCATTTCTATGGACAGTTACATCAAGAAAATTCAAATTACAATTTCTTTGCTTTCCTTCTACAGTAAATTTATAGAAGGGACTAAATTATTGAGATTATTAAAGAATTCCTGGAGGTTTTTGTGAACTGGCCAAATACAGAAGATATCATCCACGTACCTAAAACAAATAACTTTTTGGGGCAAATTTTTTGGTAAGAGTTTTGTCTCAGAAAATTCCATGTAAATATTGCTAAGGACAGGAGATAAGGGATTACCCATAGCCATGCCAAACTTTTGTACAAAAAATTCCCCATTAAAACAAAATTTACTATCTTTGATACATAACCTTATGAGACTAATGAGATTTGCTACACTTAAGGGAATGTCATGACGCTCTAATTCCTCTTCCAAATATTCAAGTAAGTCATCTACAGGCACTTTTGTAAATAGAACAACATCAAAACTAACCATATTAAAATCATAATTCAAAATTTAAACTATTCAATTTGTTTATAAAATCAATTAACATTCGTGTTAGAAATATTTCCTACCAAAGGAGTAAGAATTTTTACAAGCCATTTAGATAAATTATACGTAAGAACTGGGCAAATATCGAATGCATTATTTGTACATATGAGAGATTTAGACCATCCTATTAACTGGAGTCAAGCAAGAGCCTTAGTCCCATGTAATGACACAGTTAAAAAGGAATATTCATTGAATCTTGTTTTATCAAATCAAATAATAGAAATGTTCTAAATTTAAGTCTTGGTTTATTTAAACTTGATGCTTTCATAATGAAAAAAAGTTGTAGATAAATATAATCAACAAAATTAATATATTCATTTTTACATGTTTTGGACTGTAAAGATACTTTGTAATTTTCGGTTAGGGTCAGAATCTGTTTTAAGTTTGTGACCGTGTGATATCCGATAATCCTGGAATATCCCTTTTAATTTTACCCTTTTGATAATTAACCATCTGGTATTCCTGATCTTGTTTGTACCTGAGGCCTTCCTCTCCAATTGTACTTTAGTAGCTCCTTGACGATGTCTGAATAAAGACGAAAGCGCTTGGATTTCTGACTATCATTTTCCCGTGGTATTCGCTTATTTATGAAGTCACGTGCATCTACTGTGATTTTTTAAGCAGAATATATATATATATATATATATATATATATATATATATATATATATATACGCATATAGTATATATGTATATATATATCTATATATATATATATATATATATATATATATATATATATATATATATATATATATAATATAATATTTTGTATATGTACATAAATTCATCTACAGGTGACGACGGACGTAGCGGAATTAAAGATCACAAAAGTTTTGATGTCAATCATTTTGTTCTTATATTTTTCTTTTATTCATTTAACCTTTGACACGTGAGTCCCGCATTGGGCTTTGACGATTTCCCAGGTACGGTATATAATTCTCTCTCT
>NC_087211.1:15966968-15984468 GCF_015104395.2 Macrobrachium nipponense | reverse complement strand
TAAGTATTCCCTTTAATAATTAAAAAAAAAGTACTCGTTCTTACAATAGCGTTATCAAATCGTGACCTCTTCGTGTATTCTAGCGATATATGTTAATATATAATTGTAATAGCCGTAATGGCCTCTTAACTTCTCGAATTCTTTGCGCTTTTTCGATACAATTGTCACTACAAAGCCTTGGATCCACATGCATTAAATATGAAGCAATTATGATGTGCGGTAGCGGAAACGAATCCACATCCCATAATCTGTCACGATCGCTACCTCCTTGTGATTATGGGATTCTGGTTCGTTTCCCGCTACCGGACATCATAATTGCCTCATAAATTCTCGCTCTTGGACCCAGGGCTTAGTAAGTGACAAGCGTATCCTAAAAGGGCGAAGAAGAATTATTGTGGCTATAAACATTATCATAGATTCTATATATACTCACATTTTATAATAATGATAACCACGAGAGAACAGCAATACAAAGATAAATAAACCAAGTAAATATTGCCAACCCAAATGAAATTCTCACCAACGGAGACACACAACCTTTCATTTGCACATTTCGGGAGAAATGTAAATCACTAGCGTTACCTTTACGTAATTTGAAAACAAGAATAGCCACGTAATCTTACTAAGAGTTAGTGAAAAAGAAGAATAATTCACGTTCTATTAATTTGCGGGATTTGCGGGACTAACTTTTGAAAGGAGCAATTAAGGGTATTTTTTAAGCGCCCAACTTTTGGCGCCGTTTGGTGAGAAAGTAGCGGAGGTTCGGGAGTTGATGAGGAGGAGGTTTCGGGGACATTTTTGTATCATCTCATCTTTCCTCCGTGTGTTAATTGCGAGAGGAAATTTTTCCCAATTCAGAATTATTTTATTCTACTATGCTTCGAGTATCTCATCTCCTTGGCTAGAAACCTTCAACAATTTCTTCAACTTCAAAAGTTCAAGCGAAGATGCGATGCGTTACTATCCTGAAGCAATTCGCCTTTTATTCTTATAATATTTACTTACATTTTTATCTATTTATTTTTGAAATCGTTCATATATTTTTTAATGGGTGATTTCTTTCTGTATTATCATTACCTTTCTGTTACTTCTTTCTAATGAAACACCTTAAATATCCTTTGGAAGCTTGATCCATATGAATAGGGGTCGTCCTCTGAATAATAATAATAATAATAATAATAATAATAATAATAATAAGTAATAATAATAATAATAATAATAATAATATAATAATAATACGTGATTATATTTTTAAATCACTAAGGTTTTCTTTAATATTTTTTAAAAAAGTTACTAGGGGTTTTTTGTTTATTACCTAAAGTGCGAACAGTTTTGTTTCCGTTATAACTCATAAAATTTTGCAGAGCTATCTAATCAGACCTTGTGTTTCATAATAAATTTTCATCAATCCTGACAGACATTTTTTTCATACTTTTCCAGCAAAATTTTGTTTTTCTTTTCTGGCGCACCCAAAGAAAAACCTCCAACAACTGACATCAGTATCAGCCAGCAGGTGAAAAGAGGCTTGCATAGATATTCACAAAAAAAGAAAAAAAAAAAAGTAAAAGCAGATCCAGAAATATTTTGATTTTCAACCCATGATCAGGTCTGAGAGGCGAGAGAGATGTCAGAGCCAGCGGGAAGCCAATTGGATCCCCAATCTTTCCTCAATTGTCTGTGACTTCTCTCCCTCCTCCTCCTCCTCCTCAGTTGAGGTTTGGGAGGAGCCCTGAACAGGAGGCTTATGATTTTGTTCCCGCTTTCAGAATTCAGGAATCTGTTCATGAAGATAATTTAGGATAATATTTCAGTGTGATAATGTACAGTAGTGCATCGTTTTGATCACTTTTTTATGACTTCTTTATGAGTATCCATACGGCTGAAATGGTGTTTGAGAGAACAGTTTATTATTATTATTATTATACATTATTATTTTTTTTTTTTTTTTTTTTTTTTTTTTTTTTTTTTTTTTTGCTCTATCACAGTCTTCCAATTCGACTGGATGGTATTTATAGTGTGGGGGTTCCGGGTTGCATCCTGCCTCCTTAGGAGTCCATCACTCTTCTTATTATGTGCGCCGTTTCTAGGCTCACACTCTTCTGCATGAGTCCTGGAGCTACTTAAGCCTCTAGTTTTTCTAGATTCCTTTTCAGGGATCTTGGGATCGTGCCTAGTGCTCCTATGATGATGGGTACAATTTCCACTGGCATATCCCATATCCTTCTTATTTCTATTTTCAGGTCTTGATACTTATCTATTTTTTTCCTTCTCATATTATTATTATTATTATTATTATTATTTTTTTTTTTTTTTTTTTTTTTTTTTTTTTTTTTTTTTTTTTTTTTGCTCTATCACAGTCCTCTAATTCGACTGGTGGTATTTATAGTGTGGGGTTCCGGTTGCATCCTGCCTCCTTAGGAGTCCATCACTTTTCTTACTATGTGTGCCGTTTCTAGGATCACACTCTTCTGCATGAGACCTGGAGCTACTTCAGCCTCTAGTTTTTCTAGATTCCTTTTCAGGGATCTTGGGATCGTGCCTAGTGCTCCTATGATTATGGGTACGATTTCCACTGGCATATCCCATATCCTTATTTCTATTTTCAGATCTTGATACTATCCATTTTTCCCTCTCTTTCTCTTCAACTGGTGTCCCATGGTATTGCGACATCAATGAGTGATACTTTCTTCTGACTTTGTCAATCAACGTCACGTCTGTCTATTTCCACGTATCACCCTATCCGTCCTGATACCATAGTCCCAGAGGATCTTTTGCCTGATCGTTTTCTATCACTCCCTATAGGTTGGTGTCGTACCACTATTACTGCAAGGTAGTGATGTTTCTTGCACAGGCTCAGTGGAGGGCTTTTGCCACTGAATCATGCCTCTTTTTGTACTGGTTCTGTGCAAGTGCCAGACATTCGCTTGCTATGTGGTTTATGGTTTCATTTTTCGTATTGCACTTCCTACATATGGGAGAGATGTTATTTCCGTCTATCGTACTTTGAACATATCTGGTTCTTAGGGCCTGATCTTGTGCCGCTGTTATCATTCCTTCAGTTTCCTTCTTTAGCTCTCCCCTCTGTAGCCATTGCCAATTGTCATCGCTGGCTAGTTCTTTAGTCTGTCTCATGTATTGTCCGTGCATTGGTTTGTTGTGCCAGTCCTCTGTTCTTTCTGTCTTTCTCTGTCTCTGTATATTTCTGGGTCTTCGTCTACTTTTATTAGTCCTTCTTCCCATGCACTCTTTAGCCACTCGTCTTCACTGGTTTTCAGATATTGCCCCAGTGCTCTGTTTTCAATGTTGACGCAGTCCTCTATACTTAGTAGTCCTCTCCCTTCCTTCCTTTGTGTTATGTATATCTGTCCGTATTTGCTCTTGGGTGTAATGCTTTGTGTATTGTCATTAGTTTCATGGTGGTTTTTCTGATCTATGCTGCGGAGTTCTGCCTTCGTCCATTCCACTATTCTGCGCTGTATCTGATTACTGGCACTGCCCATGTGTTTATGGCTTTTTATCATGTTTCGGCGTTGAGTTTTGACTTGAGTATCGCCTTGAGTCTCTGCATATATTCTTTCCTGATCGTGTCCTTCATCTCTTGGTGTTTTATATCTCCTCCTTCCATTATTCCCAGGTATTTGTATCCTGTCTCATCTATGTGTTTGATGTTGCTCCCATCTGGTAGCTTTATCCCTTCAGTTCTTCGTTACTTTGCCTTTTGTATGTTGACTAAGGCGCATTTTTCTATTCCAAACTCCATTCTGATGTCCCCAGATACAATCCTTACAGTCTGGGATTAGGGTATCTATTTCCTTGATGCTCTTACCATACAGCTTGATGTCGTCCATGAACATCAGATGGTGTTGTGTTGCCTCTTTTCTTGAGTTGGTACCCGGCATCCATCTTCTGTAGTACTTTTGTCATGGGAATCATGGCTACTACGAAGAGTAGTGGGGACAGTGAGTCGCCCTGGAAGATCCCTCTCCTGATATTAACCTCTGCTAGTCTTATTCCAGAGCTTGTAAGTATTGTATTCCAGTTGCGCATTGTATTTTTGAGGAAGCTGATGGTATTTTCCTCTGCCCCATATATTTTCAGGCATTCTATTAGCCATGTGTGTGGTATCATGTCGAAGGCTTTCTTATAGTCTATCCATGCCATGCTTATGGTTGTTTTCCTTCTCTACTGTTCTTCATTACCATTTGTCTATCAGGAAGCTGGTCTTTTGTGCCCCTACACCTTCCTTCTGCAGCCTTTCTGTTGGTAGGGGATGGTGTTTGTCTCCTCTAGGTAGTTGTATAGCCTTTCACTGATGATACCTGTTAGTAACTTCCACATTATTGGTAGGCAGGTGATAGGCCTGTAGTTACTGGCTATATTTCCTTTACTCTTGTCTTTTTGTATTAAGGATGTTCTTCCTGTGGTCATCCATTTGGGTGCTTGGTGATTTGAGATACAATGCTGGAGTTGTTTTGCTATTCGTGGGTGTAGGGCCTTGAAGTTTTTGAGCCAGTATCCATGGACTTTCATCGGACCTGGGGTTTTTCCAGTTTGGCATTTTCTTTAGTTGGTGTCTGACTGTGTCTGTCGTGACTCTGTGAATCTTTGTTTTATTCTCCCTGTTTCTTCTTCCTTGACTTCCTGGAGCATGTTGCATGTTTGTTGTGTGATACCGGATGCTCCATATGTTTCCAGAGGCTCTTACTTGGTTCGGCTTCAGGAATTTCTTGGTGGTTGTCTCCCTCTTAGTTGGCTGTATAGTCTTTTCTGGTTGGTTCCGAATAGTTTTGTTCGTGTTGGTATCCCTTATTCCTGTTCATGTACCGTTGGATCTTGTGTGCTTTGGCCTTAAGCCTCTGTTTTACATCTTCTATTGTGTTTGTTTAGTCCCCTCTCTTGTACTTTGTATTTCTCGTTGAGTTCCTCCTTGTTTTCTTGCTTCTTAGCCTTTTTTCTGCCATCTCTTTCAGTTTTACTCAAGTCAGATCTCATCACCATGATTTGCTTTTCCAGGCGCCTTTTCCAAGGAGGTTGCTGTTTTGGTTTCTTTGTTGGGTTGGTTGTGACGGTGGTGTTGGTGTTCGAATCCCCATCAGTTCTGCTACTAATCTTGCTCCTGCATATGTCAAGTTATTTGTTTCTGTGATACTGGTGGTGTGTATTAGGCCCATTATTTCATTGACCTCACTGTTTTCTCCCTTTAATTTCTTGGTGTTGTAGGCTTTCATGGAGGGGATCTTTGTTCTCTCTGTATCTGGCTCCATCCATTGTCTAATCTTTTCTACCCATTCCGTCCTCTCTGTTACTTCGTCGGTGTTTCTTCGTGTGTCGTTGTTTGATACTTCATCCTCCATGTCGTCTTCTGTAGCATCGTCTCTCAGTTCGTCTTCGTGTAATTCGTTGTCGTGTGACATTTCCCTTTCCAGTTCTTCTCTTTCTGTTGGGGAGAGCCAGTTCTTTTTCTTTATGTTTCCTTACTTGGTCTGCCAGCCTCTGCTCTGTTTGGGGGGTGTTATTCCTCTCATTCCAGATGTTGATCAATCTTCTTCTATATCCTCTCTCCGTCGGGTTGCTTCTGATGTAGCATCTCCATATTTCCTTATTTATTTTCTTCTCTTGTCCATTTCTTCCTTTTTGCCTCTGTAGCTCCAATCTCAGGCTGTTGATTACTTCGTTGTGGTGATCAGTTGCTGGAGACGACCTCCAAGTACCTGACCGTCTTCCCCTTCAATTGGGTTGAATACCTGGTTGCCGGACGAAGCTCCTCTGTTGCCAGAGGTTCCATTTACGTCGTTGTCGTTTATTCCTTTCATTTCTTTCCATCATTGCTGAGTTTGCTATTTAACCATAGCTGGACCCATACCCCATCAGGGATAGGTACTCATTTACAGCTGAGTAGACTGAGGAAATTATGGTAAAAGATCCTTTCCCAAGGAATCAACGCCGAGGAGAGCGGTCACCCATCCAAAAGACTGACCAGCCCCAATGTTGCTTAACTTGACTTAAGTCTATTGAAGACCTAACCAACTCCTCCACGGCGCATTATTATATTATTATTATTATTATTATTATTATTATTATTATTATTATTATTATTATTATTATTATTATTATTATTGAGAAGATGGACATTATTCAAATGGAACACGCCACCAAAGGGGCCATCGACTGGAAAATTCAAACTTCCAAAGAATGTTAAGGTGTTCATTAGCATTAAATTTATGGCGGAAGGTGTTAAGGAGGTCATCATTTCCCCAAGAGAATGATCGCTCCTGGAATCATGAATCAAAATCGCCTCGTAGATCAGGGGGATAAATTAAAATCGTTCCGACCATTTGCATTTCAATGGCCCATTCCGAAGCGGACGGAGACACTTGCCATTGCTCAGGAAGCGAATATATTTCAGTCATCATCTTGAACGAATTATATTATTTGGAAGTTGTCGTATCTTTGTCATACGATGGATGACATATTTTCACCAAGTAATTAGAAACCTCAAAAGCTCAAGCGAAGATGCGATGTATTTACTACCTCAAACAATTCTCCTCGTACTCTGATAATTTATTTATTTTTTTATCTATTTATTCATTAATTAGGTCATTTTTGTTGTTCTCTTATATATACACATATATACTCACACACACACACACTCAATATATATGTATATGTATATTATATATATATATATATATATATATATATATATATATATATATATATATATATATATATATATAGGCAAGCTCTGGGCCCCATGAGTTTATTCGGCATAAAAATGGAAATTCAGAGTAAAGAAGGCTTGAAAGGTGTAGCAGGAGGAAAACCTCAAAGCAGTTGTACTATGAAACGAAATGTTAGGAGACGATTGAGGAAAGTAAGATGGATGAAAGAGAATACGAACGGAGTTACAGTAAAAAAACTGAAAGGGGTTGCAGCTGGGGGCCTAAGGGACGCTGCAAACAATCTTAATAATAGTTGCCGTGTACTACTGCGTGAAGTTCACTTTCAGTCCCATCCCTCTACGGGGAAGTGATTCATCCCTTGAACATAAGAAGCAAAGTCAACCTCTCGTGAGTAATGGAATGGGAATATATCCTTTATATGGAAACATTATTATAAAATCGACTGTTGAAGTTATTTAGCAACGTGGGTCCCAACAATGGTATTCCCATAATGAACAATATTCAGAAATGTTCCGACTGGATGACTCCAATTAAGAAACCCGCTCGGTCAGCAGTAAATAAACTCTGCCATCTATGGAGGTGAATATTTTTGATTGTAATCAGAAAAAAGGTTAATTAGATCCAGGTAAAAGAGTAGTGCGAAATATCTGTCATGCAATTTCTCTATTGCTTATTTTCTCTGAGAAGAAAGTTACGATGAATCTCGCAAATCTATTTATGTATAAGAAATGCTAATGATTATCTTTATATTTGCCAAGTCCAATTGATTTAATATTCGTAATATATTGATGTTCCATTGTTCATAAATTTTGGCATTTTTTCATTTCTATTCCTAAGCAGATGTTTCTTCCGTTTATATATATGAACGAAAGTTACGTATATTTATATATATATATATATATATATATATATATATATATATATATATATATATATATATATATATATATATATATATGAATTCGTGTGCGCGTGAGTTTTTGTGTCTGTGCCCCATTGTTGTAGTTACCATGAGTCAAAAAAAAAAAAAAAAAAAAAAACAAAAAAAAAAAAAAACTACAAAATATGAACAGCCAAAAATAAAGAGAAATAAAACAATCGATTTGATATTTCCACAAGAAAACGATACCCACCATCAACCTCTCGAGATCCTCTCTCTCAAGGACTCCACATATCCTTTAAATAGGACACATCCGCATTCCTTCCTTGAGTCCTGATAATTAGGATACCTCAGACCGTTCGGCCTGAGACAGCTTTCCAATCTTTTCTTCCTTCCTTCAAAAGACCTTCAGGATGCTTTGAGGTTTAGGAGATGAATATCATTCTCTGGCGCTCTCCGCTTTCGATGGTGTCATAGTGAAGCCTCTGTCACCATAACATATTTAATTATGGACCCTCCTTCTATTTCGTCTACTTCTCTAAACTCCTTCTCAGATTTAAACCTTTTTAGGGTCGGTGTTGTCATACTGTAAACAATATTTATATATGAAATTTGTCAATTCTCTCTCTCTCTCTCTCTCTCTCTCAGAATGAACATTGAAACCTGCTCCTGGAGATAAGTGAGTACACGATGTCTTTTCGGATAGACTAAAAAGTCTTGGAGACCTCCCAATCCTTGTAACTCTCTCTCTCTCTCTCTCTCTCTCTCTCTCTCTCTATCTCTCTCTCTCTCTCTCTCTAAAACTCGCTAATTTTAAAATTGTTAAAACTCACGCGGATATTGTAAGGGAAGACCCAAACCCAAAACTCTCTCTCTCTCTCTCTCTCTCTCCTTTGTGTCTCCAAAACTGAACAGTTTTAAAGTGGCTAAAACTCGTTTGGAGACAGTCAAGGAAGCCAAAAACTCTCTCTCTCTCTCTCTCTCTCTCTCTCTCTCTCTCTCTAATCTCGTCTCAAATCTTCTCTACCGTCTCGGATTCATGGATACTCCAGAGATCGTAAGTAAAAGCCTTAATTAAACCTGGAATGGTCTGGTCGGTCCAGAGACGCAGATAGTTAATACGTGACTCAATGCGATCGTCAGAGTTGGTTCCTGGAGCAAGAGACGAGATCCCTTCCCTCTGATGTGTTGCTGATTAAACTATTGTTCCCGGCGCCGCCATTCTGCCTCTCTCCTTTCAGGATTCATATTCAGCGGATGTTACTGCTTTCACTTGTCAGTATCACGGAAAAAAAAGAAACGAATTCAAGATAATACTGTCATGGGAAATGACGCCTTCCAAATGCTGGTACGTTTACGAATTCATATAACGAAGATTTTCGTGATCTCCAACCGCATTTTCTGTAGCATTTGAATATAATATAAGGTATTTTGCTATTAATGTTTTCTGCCTTATGGGAATACCACAAAAAACTTCAAATATTAATTGTACTTATGATAATATTTGCAACTCGAAACCATTAAGACTAAAGGAAACCAATTACATAGCAATTCCTCTTAATAGGAATTATTTAGCATTCAAGATATTAAGTGAATTCTTGTAGAATCTACTCACCTTCCTCACTGGGAGAATATTTTAGAATATTACGATGGAATATCAGTATAATGCAGTAGTTTTAGGAGATCACAACAGAATATTACTATGAAAGAAATAATTTTAGAAGTCATGAAGACTCTGACTTTAATAACAATAAAGAACGTGATTGTTCTTGATAGTCTTCAGTAGTAACGGGACCACTAACCGTTGATAAGAATACGATGAAAAATTGGGTCTTTAGTCGCTATTTTAAATCATGTCTCTCGCGATTTTCACTTCACCAAAAAAAAAAAAGCTGCTTTGACTTGGAGATGAGCGTTGAGATTAACCTGCCAATAAGAGGCAAAATCCTGGCCTACTGTCCTAAATAGAATCCCTGGGTAATGAAGGGGCATAATCCCTCCCTGAGCTCTCTGGCCATCCAATTAAACAAGAAAATTGGCCCTGTGCATCATATGCAGCGACAGGGAATTTCATTTAGATGAGGAAAATAAAAACAAGGAACATATGGGAGTGGCTCGCTGTATAGTAAGCCATGGAAAATACAATTAATTAATATGCATTGATTCACAGAGTTTCATACAAAGGAAGAATTATTACCAGTCTCTTGATGTGCTTCTTATTCAAAGATTTTAATTTCTTGCAAATATCATTCGCTGCTTTTCTTTTATTATACGTATTATTCATTAGTTCATGTTTATTGAACGCGTTATTCATTGTCGGAGTTAGGTTATACACATTATTCATTGCTGTTCTTTTTGTTATGCACATTATTCATGATTTCATGTTTATTATACAAATTATTAATTATTTCCTGGTTACAATACTCATTATTCATCGTTGTGTATTGTTATACGTATTATTCATTGTCGCAGTTTTGTTATACACAGTATCATTATCCACGTCTGATACCCATCAGAATTTTCACATTTCTTTCTCATAGTTATCATTTACAATTTATCCTTATACTGGTTTCAAGGGGACTGTGTTCCCGTTATTAAGGCCCATTTGTGAGTCCGGAATAAAGTCCGCCCTTTTTCTGTCCGCCCTCAGAATTCTTTAAAAAACTGCTGGAGGCTAGAGGGATGCAAATTGGTTATGTTGAATTCATCCACCCTCCGATCAAGTTAACCATACCAATGGCAGCCATTCTAGTCCATTCTGTAGCTTTTATTCTATTCTAGGTTAAATTTAGCCATTTCCGTGCGTCTGGTGTTTCCAACAACACTGACCACCACCGGTCCACGACTGATAGTTTTATGGGCCTCAGCTGAGAATTTCAGGGGTCCTGGTTGAAAGTTTCTTACAGCATTAAACGCTGCACAGAAAACTCGATTGCGCGGAAGAAACCAAGGCGTACTTTTCCTTGTTTCAGTTACGTCGAATATGCCTGGATTCCCCCTGGATGTTTATATTTGTCTCTGTCCACCTGCATTCGAAACAAAGCTTTTGAATTTGAATTTGAATTTAGAAAGTTCTGAAGTAAAGTCGAGGACGTGTGAAACTTCAACAGCAGCAGAGGACACTTGTGTTTTCGTCTCATCACCATAGTTGCATTATACATCCGCGTCCAGCTGGAAATTAGGCGAGAGGAATGTGGCTGTTCCATTCCCCTGTCTGTCTCTTGCCCTGTGTTGAAGCTTCCACTGGATTCCAGTCTACTTCTTCTCCTTCTTCTTCTATCTTTCATGGGTTTTGTTGGGGCAGTTATGTAGGATGACTGAATTTACGTAATGTTCGAGGGATTATATATTATATATATATATATATATATATATATATATATATATATATATCTACCCCCCCTTTACCCCCCCTTTTATTAAATTACCACAAATTAGAAACCCTTATCTGTTGTCAATGGTAGCCCTCTGTCTGCAACCATGTCGTTAGGCTATTAAGATCTCGTAAGTATAAAAATATGCTATTTATTACCCAAAGCAGTTGAATATAAAATAGAACAAAATTATTAACAAGTCATAATGACAGAAAACTCAAATCTGCCCATAAAGAAAACTAGTAAGTTAACATTCTACCCTCCTGACTATGATATCATTCCCAGACCCAAATGTCAATAAGTTCATTATATTAGTCAGGTTAGAGATTCCCGTCTCTAAATTAGCCATGGAATGGGACCCATCTGTAATAAAGATAATAATGGATAAAAGATACACTTCACACATCACTCTTTTCAAAGTATTTAAGTAAAAAGAGGTATTTCACACTTCTCTCTCTTCTCAAAGGTAACGGTTTTCTAAGTGTTACAAAATATGTGTCATACCTTTACGATGGGGGCTTTCTCTCCCGACACTTGGCGTCTACCACCTGACCTCTTTGTGCTCACCGAAAGGAATGTGACTTTCGCAAGTGCCTTGGACTATCAGACCTGTAACATCCGTACAAACGAATGTACATGCTTGACTACAAGAAAAGCAATCTCTCGGTTAAACGTTTACGTACTCAAATTCCTTTACTCATATAAGCTGGCCTTACAGCCTGTCTTCAAGCAAGACACGATATGTGATTTCACTTAACATTACACACTTGTAAGATGGCTCGGCCACCTATGTCCTCTGTGCACTCTTGTCGCACACCACATCAGCAACTAATGCACAATGTATCAATTTACCACATGACTTAGGGCTACCTCCGTTGCTGGAGCCCTTGTGCTTCGTCGAATGCACAAAAGTTTAAGAACTCCTAGCGCACAAATGGTGATCAGTATAGCACCTAACATGACCATTAATATTGGTATTGTATAACGCTCGTCGAAGAAGAATTCATCTTCGTCACTATCCTCCAGCGGCGGGACTGTAACGGTCTCCACTTTAGGCGGAATTCGAACCGCCTCATGGTTTCCATGTAAGTGTTTATGAAACACCTTCGTGGACGAGTTGTAGACACAGATCGAGTGCATAAACCAACTCGAAACAACTCAGCACGCGCCATTATTCAGCGTCTGCGACTCTCGGGAGTGTATCCAACACCCTCTCGTCATAGGTCCCAGGGCTTTGCAGTTGGCCTGATATTTATTTTTTATTCTATTTTACACTGGTTTTGGACGCTGAGGAACTGCCGTGCAACTCTGTCGTTTTCTGGCGTCGTAGCTTCGTAGTTCAATGACGTCAGTGGTTATTCATCCAAGTGGTTCGTAGTCTTGATCATCGGCCCATATCGACTACCCAGAATAAATGTCGGTTCACAGATCACTACCGCATTTCTTCAAGCCTCAGGGGAATGTATCGCATAGTTGATTCTGAATATCAAGAAAGGTATATATTCTTTATATGTCTAATATTGTATTGTTTTATAATGATCAAGAAATCCGCAACAATCAGTTTCAACAAAACATTAGGATTAAGCTTTTTACATCGAAAAGCACACCATCAGACAATGTTCCTTCTTTCTGGGGGAATTTCGTTTTATATATTTTTCTTATTTTCTCGTAGCTGTTCTACAGGAGGGAAGTCAAACTGATCGCCTAGGGGAACGTGAATGTGTGAATGTCAGTGCATACTCTCTCTCTCTCTCTCTCTCTCTTCTCTCCTCTCTCTCTCTCACACATACATTATACACACACACACACACACACACACAAATATATATATATATATATATATATATATATATATATATATATATATATATATATATATATATATATATATATATATATACTATCTGCAGTATGATCCTCAAACATCAATTCAGGAATGCCGAAGACACATGATTGTTTTTAAGAGATTTATTCATAGAAACGTTTCGCACATGACTATGTCATCATCAATCTGAAAAGGACAAAATAATAACATTAAAAATACTAAAAATACACAGGATTCTTAAAATGACAAAATTAAAAACATTAAAAGACTAAAATTAGAGGCAAAGTAAAAACAACTGCTGTTACACCAACCTTCAGGTACAGAGGAAGAAGATAGAATGCCAAAGAAGGAACTACAACCTCCAAAGACGACTATGCCAGATATAGTTGAGCAGAGGAGCAGCCACCGTTTAACGATGGAACGAGTCTTTTAATATATAATGACTCTAAGGTCGTCAAATAATCTGCATCCTTAGAATATGCTAATATGGAAAAGTGCTGTTTCTTGACCTCAATTTTACAATTGATAGCATGATTTTTTATATTTGAATGTTCAGGTCTGCTCATCTTTGTCCCGTTCTAAAACTCAACCCTAAGTGACTGTAATAACGCATCTGCAACAACCTCTTCGTTGATCCAATATAAGTACCAGGACATCCTGGGCATGTAAACTTATTACCACATTGGACCTCATGAAGGGCTGCAGACGGTCCTTGAAGCCAAACAAAGAGCCAATTTTACTGGGATTATTAGATATTAATTTTAAATTAATGCACGGTATTTCAGTTTCAATAATTTGTTTCAATTTATGCGAAAAATTTGGAGTTAAAAAATATAAGGAATTGAAAGCAATCAATGATTTTTTTCGGAACATTAAAAACCGGTGTGGCAGGATGAAATAATTAGTTAAAAGTTTGTTGATGATTCTAAAACTAAATCCTTGGGAAATGAATTTTGGTGAAAAAAAAAGTAGTTAAAATTCAATCTCCTTATGAAATATGGCCAAACTGGACGAGTATCTAAGAGCCCTATATACTAAAGTTATAGATGGTATTCAATTTAAAACTGGTTTGGCAAGCACTATAGAAATTATTTAGCAAGACCTGTATAAGTTTTCTTTCTATAAACGGCAGTAGTAAAAACAGAACTAACTCTCGTGATTAAAACATCTAAGAACGGTAAACAATTATCTTTCTCCAATTCCATAGTAAAATTAATGTTAGGGTGTTGCTGATTAATAAAATCTAAAACTGAGTGGCCTGCCACTGATACTTAAAAAGAACAAAGGTATCGTCTACATACCTTCTGTAAAACAATGGTTTAAAAGAAGACGGACAACAATCTAAAATATTTTGTTCTAAAATGACATAAAAAAATTTGCAAATAAAGGTCCTAAAGGAGAACCATAGCAACACCATCTACCTGAGAATACAATTTTTGATTAAAAATAAACATAGAATCTTGCACAGCAAGTTCTAGAAGTTGTTTAAAAAGAGACCTAGTAAAACCATGAAAAGTAAAATTGCCATCTGGGAAAACCTTGTTTAAAACAATCTCTATAGTCTCGTTTAATGGAACATTCGTAAATAAAGACTCAACATCAAAGCTTGACATATACAGGTCACCATCCTGACTAATGATTTGGTTTTGAAATTCATAACCATTCTTTAAAATAAAATGACTTGAAGTATACTTGTTAAGGAGAGAACCAAATATTTCGAATAGAAAAAGAAGGGCTATTATACGCTGCCATAAATAGGTCTTATAGGAATTCCATCTTTATGAATTTTTTGGTAGCCCATACAAAATACTGAAAGAAGAACCGGTTACATACAGCTTTTGGTAGGTTTTATCATCAATAATGTTGTCAGTTTTTTTAATTTTCCTTTTAAAGAAAAACCTGTTAATGCGATCTTCTCGTTTATAAATGTCTAAAAAGTTAGGATCACCGTGAGCTACAACTTAGAAGTGTCCGACAGTATGTCTTCATCTTATTGACTAATCATTCTTATTCAATAATACAATCCTTTGCCTTGTCTGGCTTGCAGATCACTAGGTCCTCACGTTTCCTAAGTGAAAGCAAAAGTTTCAAATCATCTTTTTTAAAAAACGGAGTCCACGTAACCTTTAATTGTGCATAAGTCTTATGTATAAGAGCAGCCATTTTTTGTTGTAAATTACTAGGTACATAAGTGTAAGGGCTTGAAGTGTTTTTGAGATCAGGACATTCGTCCATGTACATATCTTTCGTTAAGTCTGTGGATTATGTTTTCCTTGTATATATATTCATACTTTATCATATATCTTCGCTTCCGTCTCCTTTCCAATCATTTGCAATGAAGTATTTCTGTCCCAGAGCGACCACGCATTGCATCAGTCATATTCAGGACTATTTAGAAAATTGATATAGAGATGGCGTCATCTGGGAGCATGAGCAAAAAGAAAAAAAAAAAAAGAAAGAAAGAAAAATAATAAGAGCATCGTAACCCTTCCTGTTCAACTGAAAAAAAGAGAAAAATTTTAGGCTTAAAACTTTGGGAGAGGCAAAGGCCATTTCAGGGAGCCTGTACGCTGAGCGCACTGCCAGGTAGGGAGACGCTTTCAGATTAGGCTGAGCGAACTGAGAAATAAAGGAAAAGTTCCCTCCCACGAAAGCATTTTGCCGTTTCCCGCCAGCGATGAATGCGATGCATCACTACCCTAATACAAGTCTATGTATTTTCATAATTTACTTGCATTTTTTTGCCATGTTTCAATTCAGTTTAGTTGTCATTTTTTTATTAATAATGGAAACCTCATCTTTTTGTCTTTTCCTTTACTTATTCTAATGAACCCATATTCTTTGGAAGCTTGAATTTAAATCCCTGGCCCTCGTGTTGGTCTTGTTCCGTATGAATAAGGTCCATCTTCTGGATAAAAATGATAGTGATAAGAGAGCAATTTTGTTCAAGCACACACCTCTACAATTTTGCTGTTTCATTTCCGGAGAGAATTTGGCTACATGTACTCTTGATATTTCGTTGGACTAACAGTTTTTCATCTTAACAAACAAACTTACATGCATATTGCAGCGGGGAAAAGACTAATTTCATTCGCCTCCTCGCTGCTAAGTAAGGAGTCAATATGGCGGCGAGGATCTTGCCAAACAAACAAAGATATTTGTCTTGAACCGGTCAAGAAGCTGTGGCCTCATCTCGAGAGCAAACTGGAGACCCGGGAGTATTTACGAAGCTCAGTCAACAAGAGGTCACAGTCATTCAATGACACTGTGTCTATTTACGTTCCTTTAACAGAGATACGTAAAAGAGAACAGTGTTTTTTCTGAAAGAGGAAATCAATGAAAAGAATGCATTTTTTAAACTTTTCTTTAAAATAAGTAAATAAATAAAATCGCAATAGCTATTCTTTACAACGGGTTCATCTTCTGAATAATAATTTATTTAAATTTTTCCATTAATTTCATTAGAAACATTTGCATTTTGCGTTTAAAATGGAATGAATACAAATGAATTTAACTTTTTTTTAGATTCCAATATTGTTCCAAATGTGTATTCCAAAAGGATATTTGGAATCAGAACTTCAGGTATTAAAGAATTTTCTGTAAAGTTGTCAACAAATTTGGTTTCCATTCGTTAGCTATGTAGGGACTAAGGTCATTTCACTAGAGAGAGCATTTTTTACATTATGAGAATCTAGGTAGCGCTGCATTTTGATTATTAGAATTAACAAGAAAAATAATTTATAAGCTGTTCAAAACCAGTCAAGAATCATCCACTGGTATTTATCCCATTTCATGAAAAAATAACAATGCATTCTTAGTATTAGAATAAAGACAGAAAAACCTTTCGTTAACTCTTCAGAACCACTGGCATTTATCATATTTCCTGGAAGAAAGAGAAAATGAAGACCAATAAAATGTGAGGAAATATAAAGTCTCCAATTTTAGGAGGAAATAGAAGTTATAATTCGACAGAAAAAGACTTGAGGTAAAGCAAGCCCCTGCTGACGGAAGTCCCCCAAATTTCCAGGCAATCTGTGGTCCTTTCGTTAAAGGCTAACAAGGCATCCGTCCTGGGACAGAAGCTGGTAGTCGCTTTCTTAGCTTTTTCCCTAATCTGGAGGTCAGTCCTTCAAACATTTATTGTTGTATTTACTTCCTCATGACTTGTCCTCTGTGTGGAGTTTCAGTGTTGGTTGAATTTTATTCTGATCCTCCACAGGTTTGATTCATTATGTGGAATAGTTTGCCTAGAGCAGTTGTGGAGTCTCCTGGCCTCCAGATACTGAGCGATGAGCAGATTCATTCCCGTTCTCTGTTGGAGTCTCCTGAATTTCAGGTGTATCGGTTTTATTCTCCATTTCCTCGTGCTTACTTATTTATCACCTTTCCCTATAACTTGCTCTCTCTCTCTCTCTCTCTCTCTCTCTCTGCAGGCTGATCTCCCTGTGGAGCCCTCTTGGGTTGTTTATAGTCTGTTGTTTCTTCTGTCCATAGGGGTTTTGAGATGAAGATATAGGAAGAAAAAAAGATAGCTAAATAGACTGGTCTGACAAAAAGGAATTTAAGTCCTTAAATTGGGACTTTAGTTAAAAGGCCTAGAAGAGACTTTAGGAACAATGATAGTAAAATCACCATCGTCCTTCACCAGGACGACTAAGTAAAAAGTTAGGACTTAGGGAAAGCCATAGTAAGATGAATCTCGCTCAAGAAAATCCACACCAATAGTCAGAGAGAAAAG
>NC_087211.1:15953008-15966468 GCF_015104395.2 Macrobrachium nipponense | reverse complement strand
TGGATTCGCAAAACATGTTTTTTTCGCGAAAGCAATTTGTCTGCGCCCGATTTCCATACAGATGGTACTAGTAAATACACACACACATGTACAAGTATACATACATACATATATATGTGTGCATTATTAGAACAAGAGCACGTGCTTCACATAAATTCCTGGTTCACATCGGGATCGGAACCCCGCCCGGGCTCTCAAAAGACAAAATCCAGGGCACTACCAACTGTCCCACACAAGTTCAGTAGAAGAGTAATTAAAAAAAAAAAATTATCTAAAAATGGGTGACGTGTATTTTATACAAACAAGCAATTGCACATCAGCTGTACATGTCACGGAGCATGTATAATAATTAAATAATTAATAATTAATAATAAATAATTAATAATAATAAATGAATGAACAATAATAAAATAATTAATAAATAATAATAATAAACAAAAATAATTAATAATAATAAAGTAGAAACAAATCCAAAGTTATGTAAATGTACATATATCTAAATTTAAAACTTTACAGATAGCTTTCGGGAATTTGTTCGGTTGATAAGGGGAACCGAACAGATTCCCGAAAGCAATCCTTAAAGTTTTAAATTTAAATATATGTCCATTTACATAAGTGTGGATTTGTTTCTCCATTTGAAGACTCGTGCTACTATGAGGATTTTTTAATATAATAATAATAATAATAATAATAAATAATAATAATAATAATAATAATAATAATAATAATAATAATAATAATAATAATAATAATAATAACATTAATAAAGCTGTGAATCAAGAATATTGATGACGATGATGGCGACTCATGAAAACAATTTCCGAAAATGAATATCGTCACACACTTAATAAACAATAACAGACATATAGAATGTAGGTAATAATGTAAACAAATATGCAAATTATGATTAATGGCAATGTGATCAATGAAAGACCCATTTTAAAAAATTCAAGAAAATCAATACTGTCGCAACTACTTCATAAACATAAAAACATGAAATTTGCTACTATTAATCCTAACAAATATATGTGAATAATGATTCCGATGATGAAGAGAATAATGGTTGACACAAACAAATACTCATCATTGAGTGAAAAGTCATGATATAGATGGATAATGGCTGTACTCACCAAAAGCTGAGAAGTTCTGGTCTTGTGGATGAGTTGTGTAGAGTAGTACTCAGTTGTTGCGTAAGGTATCCAGTTGTGTAGAGCAATAAATTGTTGTGTAGAGAAGATAGTTGTGTATTCTAGTCAGTTGCATTGATTCATAGACGGACAGAGGCCACTTACAAGGAGTGATGTGGGGTAGGGGGCCGGGGGGAGGCTGGTAATGTCGAGAAGACTGTGCCTCCACAATCTGCAATCTGCATTTGTCTACACAGACGACCCATTTGTCATCACTAAGCTTAGCATTCTTCCTCCCACTGGAAGCTTCAAGTACGTGTTTATTATTGGCCTTCAGTTCTTGAGCAAGGTAGAGGACTGCTGTTCTAGCCAGCCTGCCATCAGCAAGAGCTTTCCTGAGCCGCTCAGTTACTGCAGGCTGGTCTCCTTCACAGGGTGAAAAACCGTTGGGAGAATTATTGTCATATTTGTAAATATAACTGAATTATTGCCATATTTGGAAATGTAACTGATTTAATGTGACCTAAAATGTTGTTATATTTTAGACACACCAACTGACTGGCCGACATCCATCCAATCAAGTTATTTGTGATACAGTGGCCAGATACTGAGGTGAAACTCCAAACATTGTCAGTCCGTTTAATGTTTACAGATGTCACCGACCCCAAAGCGTTCTGTTTTTTTGTTTTTTTCTGCTTCTTATTTCCACACCATCCCGGCAACATCGAACAATTCCACAAAATCTACCACTTTGTCTAAAATCATCATGGTGATGATACTATCGCTAAATTATTAACAAAACACATGATAATGCCAATATACTTACTCAATACCGTGTGCTCAGGCGAATACTGGACATTCCGAGCGCTGATTGGCTCGCGCGATACAATAACAAAGGCGCTGATTGGTTGGTTCGCTGCTCAGCCTTTAACATTAGTCTCGTTGATAGGATCCCTTATAACGGCGCCCCAGGAACGTGGTGAACAGTTTGGATGGGCGTCTAACACTTCCTCGAAGACAGAAATGAATCTTGATATGTCCCTGGGCGTCGTTAGGCGAAATACGCTGTGATTGAAAAGCGACTTCGGCCACAAGGGAGCCTCCGCATGGCGTCATTTCCCGTGCCACATTTCTCTTTTGAAGAAAGGACAGCGGTTCTGACCTGAAATGATATGAAATGGAGATTCTAACATGTTTCTCCAGTGACGATCTCTAATTACTTTCAAATAAGCTGTGTTATAACTGCAGAATGACAATGATAATCAGACTTAAACTGTCAATATACAATAAAAAAATGGGAAATCAGTCCAAATGTCGGATGCTCGCTGGCAATTTGTAGATCATGAAACTGAAGTTGTTGCTGTTAAATTCACATGAAAGAGTCTCTTTACATTCTAAGTATTGAGTCAGCAATCAGCTGTTAGAAGCTGTTTACAATCACATCTGTTAAAATGCTCCTCTCTAAAGTATATAAAATAAGAAAATAAAGGCTTCTATGTCACTTCTCTTCAACTTCCCGTGAAGTCTCAGTTTTCCTGAAGAATTTTTCAATAACCAGAGGATGACAGTCTCCACGAAGTAGTCTTCAGTGGCTGGTTTCCCCAGAAGGCAGAACCACTATAGGTAAATTTGTGTCGCCAATTTAGAGCTCATTTTCGTTTACATGACAAGTTTACATTCCATGGATGTGAGTCAGGTCATAACAAGTTCTTCTGAAGAAACGTAAACTCGTAATTTGTTGCCACATGTAAATAGACACATAAAAGAACTTATTCCTGTCGTTTTCACAACCAACTAACATCCACAGGTATGAGGATTCAGTTGATCTCACTTACTTACTTAAATAAACAGACTTACGTTTTAGGTGTCTAAAATCTGATTGAAACTCCAAGCTAAATATTTTTGAGTTTCGGTTTTTGGGCATCTAAAATACTATATTCAGACCTTCAATATGAACCAGGTTTGAATTAATTGCACTCCTTTTGTGAAGTTAAGGCAATGGTTTAACCTTTTCTCGGATATTACTTTCATTATTATTTTGATTATTATAAAAACGAAAAGGTGATTATTTCCCAGATTTGACTCTAATACTAAAACCGAATATCTACTCATTCTTGTTTGCAATTCTTGTTACCTTGAAGAACTTCCAGATTTGTTTAATATAAATTATGGCAACTATTATTTTACTTCATGAAATTTCTTTTTACGAGGCAATTATACAATGAATAGTGAAGACACCAAGAGAGTTAGACTGTGAAATAAAGAAAAAATGAAAGTGGATGATTTTATTTGAAGCTTTTAAGCCTTCTTTTTATTAACAGTAAAATTTACTTGTACCTCTCATGCTTCTAAGATTATATATCCAAAGCATTTTTTATATATCGTCTTAAAACTTACGTTACACAGAATCTGTCCTTTTTATTTTCCCTTCCAAAAATATCATAAGAATCTGAGAGACCCAAAAAAGCCTAATACTTTATTTATTTCCTTCTTTCTTTGCCTCAACCGACAAAAATCTCCAGCCGCCTTTTCCCACGGGTTTTCGAGGCCACTGCCAGAACGTTTCCTACAACGTGGATTTCTTGGTACTTTGTCTAACGGTTTTTCTGTTTTATTTATTTCATATTTTTTTATTTCGAGTACATAAACACACTTCGATTACATGTTAGAAAACCGAAAAATGGCTACGAAAATGTATACATAAAACGGATAATAATAAGAGAATAATTTGTCACTGAAGGGGAAACATGAAATGGAAGATGTCTTATCTAAATGGCGTTATCTTTGTTGTATGTTCATAAACAGCCCGTTTCAATAACAGGATAACAAATGGTCTAACCAACAAAATTAATTCCACTACTGGTTTTTTAATAACAGATTTAAAAGATAAATCTAATCTAATCAACTACTATTCCACTAGACAGCCTCTCCGGTAGAAGGATAATATTTTTCTAATTAAATATTTCACTACCGTGTTTTAAAAAACAGTTTGAAAGGACAGCATTAGCCTTATCAATCAACATTCCTTTCTTTTAACAATGAATAGTAAAACCAAAGCTAAGCGTACTTATAAATTATTTATAATCACATTTTTCTCTCTGACTATTGGTTTGCATTTTCTTGAGCGAGATTCAACTATGGCTTTCCCAGAGACGTAAATCTTTTTATTTAGTCGTCCTGCTGAAGGACGTTGGTGATTTTACTATCATTGTTCCAGAGGTTTCTTCTAGGCCTTTTGACCAAAGTCCCAGTTTAAGGACTCGCAGTCTCTTTTGTCAGACCAGTCTATCTTCAGCTGAAAACCATTATGGACAGAAGAAACAACAGACTTTAACAAACACGAGAGGGCTCCACAGGGAGATCAGCCTGCAGAGAGAGAGAGAGAGAGAGAGAGAGAGAGAGAGAGAGAGAGAGAGAGAGAGAGAGAGAGAGAGAGAGTGGGTTATAGAGAAAGGTGATAAATAAGTAAATACGAGGAAATGGAGAATAAAACCGATACACCTGAAATTCAGGAGACGCCATCAGAGAGCAGGCGTGAATCTGGTCATCGCTCAGTATCTGGAGGTCAGGAGACTCCACAACTGCTCTATGCAAACTATTCCACATAACGAATTAAACCTGTGGAGAATCAGAATAAAATTCAGCCAACGCTTAAACTCCACACAAAGGACAAGTTACGACGAAGTAAATATTTGAAGGACTGACCTCCAGATTAGGGAAAAAGTTAAGAAAACCACCAGCTTCTGTCCCACGATGGGTGCCTTGTTAGCCTTTAACGAAAGGACCACAGATTGCCTGGAAATTTGGGGGACTTCCGTCAGCAGGGACTTGCTTTGCCTCAAGTCTTTTTCTGTCGGATTTAACTTCTGTTTCCTTCTAAAATTGGAGACTTTATATTTCCTCACATTTTATTGGTCTTCATTTTCTCTTTCTTCCAGGAAATGGGATAAATACCAGTGATTTTGTAGAGTTTATGAAAGGGTTTCCTTCTTTATTCTAATACAAAGAATGCATTATTATTCTTTCATTAAATGGAATATGAAAAACGGATTTCACGCTGGGGACAAAGAGTGACTTTGAAAAGAGGTGGGACCGGAAGTGAATTGGAAGAAATTACCACAGATATGTGATTTAAGCGATTTATTTGAAATTTATATATATATATATATATATATATATATATGTATATATATATTATATATATATATATATATATATATATATATATATATATATATATATGTGTGAGCAGAAAAACCATTGATTGTTGTCGTCATGTTTCCTCACTCTTGCAATGAAGGAGGGAGGAAAAACACCACCAGACAATGTTCCTTCTTTCTAAGTGAATTTCGTTTTATTTATTTTTCTTATTTTCTCGTGGCTGCACTACAGGAGGGAATTGATTGCCAAGGGGAACTTGAATGTTCAAATTCTCTCTCTCTCTCTCTCTCTCTCTCATACATTACACATACCTATATACATTATTATATATATAATATATATTATATATATATATATATATATATATATATATATATATAGGTATGTGTAATGTATGAGAGAGAGAGAGAGAGAGAGAGAGAGTATGCACTAACATTTAAACATTCACGTTCCCCAAGGCGATCAATTTGACTTCCCTTTAAGAGAAAATAAGAAAAAACAAATAAAAAGAAATTCCCCCAGAAAGAAGGAATATTGTCTGATGGTGTTTTTCCTCCTACCTTTATTGCAAGAGTGAGGAAACATGACGACAACAAACAATGTTTTTTTTTCTCGTATTTCTCTCAAAGAAACGCTTCGCGTCGTTCTTTTGTTTTGCTCCGTTACGGGTAATTCTTCTTCTTATCCTCTTGATGATGGCACCGAACCGTCAAGCATAGTACTTCCCTTTCATATCTGCAAACTCTCTCTCTCTCTCTCTCTCTCCTTCTAAGCCTTTGCCTCTTCTCTCCTCCTGAAGGGTCAGCTTTTGCCAAACGGTTCTTTTAGGCGTCTCAGAGTAAGGACTTTCGGTGAAGTATTTCTGAGGCTGAAGTTCTCAGTTCTCTTTCGTTTCATATTGACCAACTTGTGTAGTTCGCTGTTGAATGTTACGCTTAACTGCTACGCCTATTCTTAACTCTTACGAAAGAAAGCGTTCAATCGTATTTGAATGTGATAATTCTTGACCACAATACTTTCAGTGTGCAACCTATTTTCCTTCACCAAGCTTCAACCAATCGATCTCCGGTTATTTCTGCATATTATCAAATTTCTTTTCTGCCCTAAATTTGGTTCTGAAAGCTTCAAAGTTCAAGCGAAGAGGCAGTGCATTGCGGCCCTAATACAATTCTCGCATTTTAACAATTTACTTACATTTTATCCGTTTACATATTAATTTGTATTTTTTCTTTTTTAACAAGTGATTTATAATTTCTTCTTTTTGTTTCCCTTTACCTTCTGTTACCTCTTTCTAATGAACACCATAATATTCTCAGGAAGCTTGAATCTTAAGTCAATGGCTCATCAGGTGGGTTTGTTCCATAAGAACAGGGTTCATCTTCTGAATAATAATAATAATAATAATAATAATAATAATAATAATAATAATAATAATAATAGTAGTAGTAGTAGTAGTAGTAGTAGTAGTAGTAGTAGCAATGTATGTTCAACGATGAAAAATATAGACTGTTCTTTGTTGGAACAACAGAGTAATATTCTTGTTCTGTTACTGATGAATCTATGAATCCTTTTTCCTTTTTTTTCTGATCAAGTAAGGGAAACTTCGCTTCTCCAAACTGACTTATGCTTGACATTCTTACTTATAAAATCTATTTTTACGTTTTTTTGCCCTAAATAGTTTCGTCTTTTTTCTATCTGAAAATAATCATTCATTTTCCGTCTGTATGCCATCTATCATAGATAGGATTTGATAAAGAAACATGTTCGTGTCTACTAACTTTGTCAGGACCTCAAGAAGGCCATCAGTGACTCCCAAAGGCGGGAAGATATTACTGAACTGCCGAGTGTCGCAGTCATCTAGAAGAAGATGTCTAGGGATTCTAGACAATTAAGCCCATTTTTCTGCACCTGCCAAGTTCCTGGAAACAAATACACTTAATTTTTAAGGGTTTACTGATTTCCTCCTGAGACAGTTTTTATATCAACACATTTTTCTCTCCATTAAAAATTACTTTTATGACGTCGTTAATCGGACTTTATTTTACGTGCACTAAAATGCTCTTTTCTTTCACGTTTCGTTAAAAGTCATACATTTTCCTGAAGGAATAATAATAATAATTAATAATAATAATAATAATAATAATAATAATAATAATAATAATGATAATAATAATAAATAATAATGATAATAATAATAATATGAATAATAAATAATAATAATAATAATAACAGGGTGTGTGTAACGCATGTGGTAGAATTCATATAAAACACCAGCCCATTTCAGTACTATTTATTTTTCGTGAGTTTTGTCAGGGGTATCTCTATTTCAGTATGTAGGAAATATCCTCCTATAATGCCCTTTATTTCAAACTAATAAAACCTTTATTTGAATTGACAGCCTCGCGGTTTGCCACTTCCTCGAGATAAATGGCAACTATTATTGAAAAAAAACATTCCTGTTTCAAAATTTTCTCAAGAATTATGAGAGTTCATTCATAACCTAATCTGCTTTCAAAAGAATTTCTTCTAATGCTCGTTCATATGATCAAGCAACATTAGCAATAGTGACATTATCACTGGCGATGAAATATATAAAGTAATACAGGTTTTCCGTTACACTACACCATTATAATTGCGTTAACAGACACCATCTTGGTCAAACAGGGATTTTATTCAATTTTCTATAATTATTTTTTGTGAATATATTGGATTTCTATCTCCTGGTCTATTGAAAATAGAATAAATAGTACTTTAAAAGTTGACTCTCGTCTTCGGATCTATCTCATAAATACATGAACTTGATTTATGATGCTACTACGATTAGTAACTAACTGGTAATTGCCCATTTCCTCTGCTGGATTTGCCATTTTAAAGATCAAGTTTGCTCAGGTATTTGCTTTTAATTAGGAGGACTTCGTCTCTCTCTCTCTCTCTCTCTCTCTCTCTCTCTCTCTCTCTCTCTGTTCGTCTATCTGTTGTTTTCTATACCACTATCTGCTTAGAGCTTTCTAATTTGTTTTATAAGTAATTTTTGCTTTCATTTCCACTTTATCCGAAATAGATAACGCGAGAGAGATATGGATAAATTCTCAATCTGAGAGATTGAGAATTTATCCATATCTCTCTCGCGTTACCCACAATTCCTTTGTTTATATCCTCTTCTTCTCCTTCTTCATCATCTTGAGTTATGTCTGCTAGTCCTTCTCTCACGCTACACATAATTCTTTTGTTTATATCTTCTTTTTCTTCTTTCTTCTTCTTCTTGAGTTATGTCTACTAGTCCTTCTCTCACGCTACGCATAATTCTTTTGTTTATTTCTTCTTCGTCTTCTTCTTGAGATCTGTCCACTACTCCTCTAAATCAGCTTAAAAATGTAGAGTCACAACCTCTCCATAGCTTTCCTCACGCTTTCTTCTTCTTCGTCTTCTCCTTATTCTTCTTCTTCTTCTTCTCCTAAACTCATCCCACAAGTCGTATGAATTCTGCATCCCACCGAGGAGCCCCATTTATTGTGCTTCTATCGTGACTCTGCTTGGCCAGGCACTTGCATCTTGATTCAGAGCCTCTCTGCTTCCATTGGCTGGAGGACGTGCTCCCATTCTTATGCTGGGCTCGACACGGCCTAGTCACTTATTTATAGACGTCTGCGTATTTTTCGCTTCTTTATGGGATATCCGTGTAGGTGGTCAGTTTACGATATGATTGGTTGTGGTCGTATGAGAGAGAGAGAGAGAGAGAAAGAGAGAGAGAGAGAGAGAGAGATCCTTACTCTTATGTCTACCTTGTTCTATCACGATTCAAAATATTTTTATAAGATTTGTTTTTTCTCGAGGGTACTAAAATATACTGGTTAGGAACGAGGAGCCTCTTTCAATTAAATAGTAATGCGAGCTCTCCAAATGGACAGCTAAGCCATCTCTTTCCACTTAACCTGTTTTCTCATGCAACTCAGTCAGACCATCGTGGAGATTTGCTCTTCCACTCATCTAGCTTTTGTATCTCTGGTCCAAATAATCTTGGTATTACATCTCATTCCCCTGTCACACTCAGTTGGCAACTGTATCCACAATAACTTCTGCATTTATATTTCTTAAAAGGTCTAAGAGTCACCTGACACAAAGAGCACGATTGTATCCTAAGCTTTGCATTTCAAGTCATAAGGAAAAGAGCAATTTATTTCCTACCAGTCTGACTTTTCCATCAGTTCCATTTTAGTTCAGTAGGTGACATCACAGCAAGGTACCTCTCTCTATGCACAAAATTACTAACATATTGAGGTACCCGATAAATGAATACATAAAAATCTCATAGTAGTATGAGTCACTGAAATTATGAAGAAATCCACAATGTTGCAGTTGTGAATTGATATTAAAAATGTATAGACATAACGAGAGCTTTCAAGATTGAGAAGGAGGATCGGCAGGTTCTCGAAAGCTCTCGCCTTGGGTGTGTGGTGTGTGTGTGTGTGTGTGTGTGTAATATATATATATATATATATATATATATATATATATATATATATATATATATATATATATATATATATATATATTTCCAATATATAGTATTTACATTTACACCAGTCTGGATTACTGAACATGAAAAATGAATGGTATTAATACTTCATGTTCTCAAAACAAACTTGAGATTAACCTGTAATAGTTTGAGCAGTAAGGAATAACCAAGATTTCGTAAACGATTTTACAACACGAAAAACTACGCTAAAACCGCATTGTATTACCGCAACACAAACACTCAGAATTCACAGGGAAAATCTGAACAGAGGAGTCTAACTCAAACAGGCATTTGATTAAAACCATCCCTTATTTTCTCCTCCTCTGTTCTCTTTCGACCAGAGATTCCCCACATCAAGGAATGGGGACTTCTGGCTCCCTCCCTTCCTCCCTCCCTTGGCCGTAGATGCAGTCGCTCCTCCGGGTGTTGCTGGGAGAGATATTGGATTAGACAGCCTTTGAAGGACGGTGCTGCAGGAACCATTTCGACTGAGTTGTTTCTCCGGACAGACAGAAGACCAGCATCAATCTGGACGCCCAAGAGACTTTGTTTGGTCCACAAACAGAGGCGCCGTTTCAGGTGAAATGGGATGAGGCCACAGTGACTTTACCCTCCATTATAACTCCAGTTTGCGTTTCATGTTGAATTCTTCGTTTGTATTGATTTAAAAGACAACAAAAATATTCTAAACATTCCTCAAAAGAATGTATGATATTAAAACATTTACTGATATTTGTAATACGGGAAAGTTAGAGGATATCACTGTGGAACTCAAGAAATGAAATGCTAAAAACTACAGCAAAAAAACTTTGATAACGTGGAAATGAAAACACAAAATAATTAAAAACAGGTTATGAAGCTTCAACTAAATAGTGGTATGAGGAGGGAGATGCAGATGAGAGAGAGAGAGAGAGAGAGAGAGAGAGAGAGAGAGAGAGAGCCATACAAACGAACAATTTAGCCCGTCCCTCTCGACTTAAACAAGAGAGGGATTTTCCTAAAGATCGAGGACACCCCCCCTCCCCCCACCCCAACCCATCCCCACCTCCCTCTCCCTACCCCCCCCCCCCAAAAAACAGTAAAGCACGCATCGCGATGAACTCTCGAGATCCCCATCTCCGGACGGGAGCTGCCAAACGTGACGCCAAGACGTGCTGCTGATGAGCCGTGGCGCGGTGGCTCCTTTAGCCAACTACTGAGTATCTGCTCCGTCTAATCGCCTCATTTGCCGCAGGATTTAACCGACTTCGGTTTACTTGCGAGTGCGCGCACGCATCTGTTCATAAAAATAAAAAAAATGAAAAAAATCCTCGAATGAATCGCGAAAGGTACCACATCATGCATCCACTATTAACTTCTTGTTTTGTTCTTCTCTCTCAGCGATCTTTGTTGGTCCTTCTTACTCGGTAGCAGGAAACTACTTTTCGTGAGACACAAGGAAATTCAAACTTCATTGGAAAGCTTGAATTTCAAGTCAATGGCCCCTTTGGTGGGCTTGTTCCATATTAATAGGTTCCATCTTAATAATATAATGATACATAAGAGGCAAAATCATTTAGCGAGCGGTTTATAGTCAATCACTACTATTTTCACTTTAAAAAGTCCCTAGAACAGACTGCAAGTCGAGATAGTTGATATCGCTGCACCATTTGTAAAAGTACCTCCTCAACAGAAAATGGAAGATAGGGTTCATAGAAAACGGAGTCCACCAAAAAGTCGAAAAGAAATTCTGTAGAAGTCAATTTGCCTCAATTGAGAAACACAGCAATTCCTCCGTCTCTCCCTCCCGCTATCTCTCTCTCTCGACGTCTTCCCAGGGAGTAAAAGCAATTACTCCCGCGACCAGGAGAGGGATTACACGCCTGCTGCTATATGGGCGGTGAAATTGGCCAAGACAGAAGTAAATTGCCGGGTAAATCAAGCAAGACCAGAATCGATGGGTGATCGGACTCTCTCTCTCTCTCTCTCTCTCTCTCTCTCAATGGCAACAGGTTTTCTTTAACTTCGCTCAATCAACGTTACACTTATACGTATTTATATAATATATATATATATATATATATATATATATATATATATATATATATATATATATGTATATATATATATATATATATATATATATATATATATATATATATATATATATACATATATATATATATATATATATATATATATATATATATATATATATATATATATAGATATATATATATATTATATATATATATATTTACACATACATATAAATGTGTGTGTTTCAGCGTATGAAATACAACCTTTGCAATCTCTCATATTTATGCATTCCACGTACGACTACTATCCAGGTAATAAACACAAGACGACCAGACGTTTCGTCTTTGTCTGTCTTTCACAGAACGACTTTACTGCTGTTTATTGCTTTTAATGAAATGAGGCCCTGACGACATTTCAGAGCAGCTCGTGAAAGCTGAGATATGATTCAGGGGACAGACGTCGCCTCACTCTGCTTATTCAGTCATGACCATAAGGCATCATCCAAGTGGCACACCCAGAAGAAGAAGAAGAAGAAGAAGAAGAAGAAGAAGAAAAAGAGAGAGAGAGATAATGTACAAGCTAAAGGTAAGGATGTAGGGCGATAAATACTGTCCCTTTCCTTCCTAATACAATGAGAATATCAAAACAAAATGGACTCATCAACAGCCACTTTCAGTTTAAGAATTCTTTGCCTTCCGAAGAACACACTGAGATAAAGAAAATATCTGCGTTTAAACAAATACCTAAAACTAAATCAATAATAACACGATGCTCCAGTAAATACCAAGCTTTTCGATGTAAAAGGCTTAATCCTAATGTTTTGTTGAAACTGATTGTTGCGGATTTCTTAGTCATTATGAAACAATGCAAGAAAATACTAGGCATATAAGGAATGTATATCTTTCTTGATATCCAAAATCAACTATGCCATACATTCCTTTGAAACTTAGGAAATGCGGTAGTAATCTGTGCACCGACATTTATTCTGGCTAGTCGATAATTGTGCCGATGAATAACCACTGACGTCATTAAACTACGAAGTTATTACGGAGCTCGAAGTTTTGTTTTATTTCCGCCAAGAAAAACAATTCCTCATGAGTCAGCCAAGGTTTACGTAACTCTACCGAGTTTAATCTGGGCTTCCGCAGACTCTGCTCTGAGAGGAGGTTTCTGATCCTCTGTAGAAAAATGGATTCGGTCTAGAAACCGGGCAGAAAAAAAGGGTAGGAACTAAACTTATTAAAAACATAAGAAAATGCAGAAAGATACAGGGGAAAGACAAAGAGAATAATAAAGACGAGGTTCTTCTCAAGATGGCACATCCTACGAGACCTTACAGACCTTACAGCTCATTCGGGTTTCCCCAGGTCCCTCAGTGTGAGACACCTCTAATGTCTACCAGAGAATTGCTAATGAGAGAGAGAGAGAGAGAGAGAGAGAGAGAAAGGCTAGCTACTATTTACAAAGTATATCCCAACATGAAAACAATTAAATAACAGTTGATGAGTGTATACACGCTAGGTAATCTGAGGATTCCAGCTATAGCCCTTTCCACGAGAGAGAGAGAGAGAGAGAGAGAGAGAGAGAGAGAGAGAGTACTGTTCAAAGAACTCCCAATGACTCGGGATATTCACATT
>NC_087211.1:15938008-15945508 GCF_015104395.2 Macrobrachium nipponense | reverse complement strand
TCGCATGCAGGCCCACAGAAACCAATAGGGAAATGCCATTCAGTCAAGCAACTTTTGTGGATACCCAAACCAATAAAAAACCATCCCTACAAGAACTTCTCACAAACACCAAAATAATACACAAGGAAGGCAACTACAATCGTTTATTGATATCAGAAGTAGTCAGCATCGCAATGCAACGCCCCAATCTTAACATCCAACGTGAGGCAGACCGATCCTTGCCCTCATGTAGGAGGCAGCCCTTCAACAGCGTGGAACAAAACCACCACATGCGGACAGGAGCGCAACACTGACATTCAGTGAATTAAACATATATGTAATTAATTTAATATATATTTATGTATAATGTGTATATAATAACTTACTTTCAACTTTTTATATAATTTCTGTTGTTAACATATTTATTTATTTATTTGTCTTATTTTATGTTTCACTATAGTCTTTTGTAAATACTTAAAACTAGGTATCTGGCAATTGTACTACCTTTCCGTCCTCATGACGTCACAAAACGCATGTAGGCTCATATTTGTATCACAACGTAACACGTTACGTCATCCTTGCGCTATACTATTGGCCATTAAATAATCACTAGAGGCTTATTAGCCGAATTTAAGTCGATGGCAGAGAAGCGTCCGTCGTCTCCTGGCCCCCAGCATGTGGACCCGCCCTCTCCCGACGACCAAGGCTTTCAGAAAGTCCAAAAGAAAAGGAAAAAAGCCCTTATGAGTGTCATCAACCCCTCCCATATTCCTCGACTGCTGCACCATCTACCACGACCTCTGCACCACCTACCAAGGCACTTCCAATTCAGGACAATTTCCCAGCAAGATCAAACATCCTATGCAGCTGTTCTAGCACTTGAGAAGAAATATCCCACCGCAAAACTTCAAGCCCGACCGAATCTCAAAGGGGAATTTATTATTACCCCGAAAGATGAACAGTCTGCAGAACTCTTAAAAATGGATTCCTCATGTCTTCTCTTGGACCCAGCTGCAAAGTTATCAAAGGCAATGATCTGCAAGGTCCCTAAGTACGTCACTTTGGACCGAAGAAATTTTGGAAGTGCCAGGAATAATGACTGCTTCACGTTGCACCGTGAAGAACAAAGATGGAACGAGCGAGCAAACTTTAAAAGTTGAGGCCACTTTCAAGGGCGAAATCCCAGACTTCATCAGCCTTGGGATCCTTGGTACTTACTAAACCGAAGCCTTCATTCCTGAACCTCTTAGGTGTTTCAAGTGCCAGAGGTTTGGGCATCACAGAAGAGAGTGCACAGCCCAGCATGTCTGCGGTATTTGTAGCCAAAAGCATGAGACTGATATTTGCCTTGCCAAGTTTAAAGTAAAGGGCCACAATGTTGCCCGATGCCCAAACAAATCTGCCACACCGTCACATCATGCATGGTTCAAGGTGGGTGCCCTGTCAGACTGGAAAAAATCTGGAGGATGAAGGGCATCTCCCCACCGCCAGCAAGACCTCGAGAACGACAACCATCGCCCCTCGCCCGAGACGACCACCAGGTGAACCACGTATTGATCCAAGAACAAATCGACCACCTCCACCACAAACTCTTCAACCCTCCCCTGCAGAACACCCCAAACCTCGTCATTATATCCCAAACCCCTCATCCTTTCCTTCCCTCCAACCTCCAATTCCCAAACCCCAAAACCTTCCAACACCCCCGACCCTAAGGTTATTCCCTCAACCCCTCAGTCAATTCCCCCAACCCCTCAGTTATACCTCCAGCCTTTGCACCGCCGACAACGCCGATTCCTGCTCGTGTTGAAGCAGGAACACAGACGGAAGAAACCACGGTCGAAGAAATGATTACAGAAGGACCTACATACAGTGAAACAACAACCCAGACCGAGGAAAAGCCAGTAACTTCCGTTCCACAGGACCGAAGCAGCAACGCAAACAAAGCAAGTAAAAACCGATAACATCTTCGACACAGGAAACCTATGACAAAACCAAGTCCTGATGACAATTTTTTTTTTTTTTTTTTTTTTTTTTTTCTTTTTTTTTTTTTTTTTTTTTTTTTTTTTTTTTTTAACCAGACCATGAGCTGATAACAGCTTTACTTTTTTTTTTTTTTTTTTTTTTTATTCAATAAATTATTACTACAAAACATTACAATAAATCCAGAACTACATATATTTCCATCTTAAAATACATTGCATTAATGTTACAAAAATTCTTTGTGAAAATATTTAACAATTTTTTTCTCTTTCTAAATGGCCTTGATATCTCTCGGGTTTTTGGTTTTTTATAATCGAAGCTTTTTATTCTATTTATAATCAAACGTTCAGGCACATTCTTGTCTTTGAACAACCATATATTTACAATATAACTTGACAAAATTAAAGTTGCAGTGTTCCTTTGTTTCTCGATGACTCTGGGCAAATCAAAATACATAATTCTAATGAAATTGCAGTGAATAAATTACAAAATAGCTTCAAAAAACTCCTTTTAACCATATTATTACATTGCAATTCTCTTGCAGAAATATACCATATGAATATTTGATTCCTCAGCATCACAAAACTGGCAATGAGAATCTTTGAATTATTTTCATTTTTTTTAACCTTTTTTTATTGGGTAATATTTCGTGAATATATTTATATATTATTCCCTATCAGCAGCAGAAAGAAATTTCATGTTGATGTTTTCCAAATCAGAGGCCAATTATAAAGGGGTATCTACTCTCAACAGTTGGCTGTACCTTTGGCAATAAGTTCACATATATAGTTCTCGATTTAAGAAAAGGAAAATTCTGAAATGTTTTACATTTCCTAACTGTTACTTAAAGACCTCAGAATACATAGGTGCCATTACACATGAATTGTCTCTTTGTGTTGAATTTCCGGTAAACAAGCCCTTCATATGTGAATTGTTATAATAATTTGACATAAAATTGTATTTCTCCTCACAGTGTAACTTAAGAAAGAGGCAGCTAGAATATTTCTTTGTCTTCCATAAAGATTTAACATTCCTATCCCTCCTTCAATCTTTGACTTTGTTAAAGTGTCTCTTTTAATGAATTCACATTTTTTCCCCCAAATGTAAAAGAAAATTTCTTTACTTATTAGTTTTGCATATTTGACAGGCAAAGGGTAAATATGGGAAACATACCATGTCTTTGAAAAAATCAAGGTATTGACAATAACAGCTTTTTGATGAAAGTAAGTCTTCTGTTGTGAAAGCTCGCCAAAGTATTCTTAATTTTACATAATATATTTGTCCACGAAGAAATTAACAGCCATTTCGTAATTATCAGAAAATAGAATTCCCAAAGTTGTAAAAGAACCTGTATATCCTTGAAGCCATGATAAAGGCCAAAACAGACCTATCACCCCCATGGGCCTAATCCAAAAATATTTTTTTCGTCTTATTTTTATTTAGCATGCAACCCGTGGCTGCTTCAAATTTAGACACTAATGTGCTAATCTCCAAAAGTTCCCTTGTCACTGGCAACGAAAATATTTGTATCATCGGCAAACCCAAGAAGTTTTAATGTGGTTTATCATTTGGTAAGGGCAAGTGGTTCAATACAACTATTTCTTTTATAGCAAGATACAGAGGTTCCTGGAAAACAGCATAAAGGAGCATAGAAAGAGGGCAGCCTTGTCGGACTCCCCTCTCCACACTAAAGTATTTACCAATGTTTACCATTAACAATGCAACAACTTCCAATATTCGTTGTACAATATCCTAATGCAGGAAATCAGTTCATCACAAAAACCTAGTCTTTCAAGAATCCGAAGTACAAAATTAATATCAACACGGTCAAATGCTTTCGACCACCAATCAAGATTTAAAATAGCACCTTGAACTCTTTTCTACTTACTACAATTAATACACAATATCTCTAATTAAAGTATTACATGTATTTATGGATCTTCCAGGCACACAAAATTGTTCGGGACTGATAAGGTTAAAGATAAATGTTTGCATTCTTTTCGCCATTATCTTAGCAAGTATCTTATAGTCACAGCACAACAATGAAATTGGTCTCCAATTAGTCAAAGCACTCTCATCGGTGCTTTCGATATGAGAGTGACCAATGCAATACTCTGACTCTTGGAGAGAGTTTTCATTTCTATATATTTTCAAGCAATAGCTTTAGTTCATCCTTAATATCTTCCCAAAATACCTTATAAAATTCTATTGGATGCCATCTATACCAGGACATTTATTGTTAGCAATGGAACGAATAACATCACGTATCTCTCTGAGAGATATATTCTTATGAAATATATCATTATCAGAATCAGTCAATTTTTCTCTACAAACTGCATAAAGAAGTTTTGCATAGGTACATCACAAAGTGTTCCGGTAAAGTTTTTGGTAATACTGAACACATAGTGTTCAATGGCCTGGCTATTTGTGAGAACAGTACCTTCCATCAAGATTCGGAATTATGTTTCGTTCTGCGACTATTTCTGTCACGACCTTTTTACTATTTATTGCTCTTTGCTGTCCAAGAAGGTAAGAGGAGGCTTTTTGCCCCTTCAATCCTGTCTTGAATTCTCGATCGTACTTTAACCCCTTCTAATCTGAGATTTTAGATTGTTTATTCTGTCTTTGAGAATAGTAATATCTGCATAATCTGAGTTTCCCTGACACATTAAGTTTCTGTATTGTTTCCTTAGTTTTGCTTCAAAATAATTGATGACCCCAAACTTCTGCCTGCAAATATCCTTTTACCTTCTCTACGAAAAATTGTTTTATTTCTGGTTTCACCAAATCATTCCAGCAATTACTGATATGATAGAAATTCCTTTTTACGTGTTTTCAGAATGTCCACAACCTCCTAAACTTTTCTTTAATTTCCTCGTCTTTTAGTAAAACTAGTATTAAGTTTCCAAAATGAGTTTCCAATACTAATGTTTGGATTAATCTTAATTTTGCAAATGACAGCGGAATGATCAGAAAATGACACAGGTAGCATTTCGCTTGAAATTACATTGTCTTTTGAGCGTTTGGCAGTACAATCTATCAATGCGCGAACCGTAGTTTTGTGCGTACATAAGTATACTGGGGTTCCCTGTTATGCAAAAACCATACATCATTAAACCTAAGGTCCTAATTAATCTGAGCAGTGATTTCGACACGTTTGATTCACTATTATTAGAATTGTCTCTAGGACTCAAAACACAGTTCCAGTCACCTCCCATAATAGTATGGCTATTATCATACCGTAAGTAGTAGGGCAATTCCTTGTCAAAAGCTCTTCCCGTTCCCTTGTATGATTATGACCTGAAGGAGCATAAATGTTAACAATACGAATCTTACTACCATTCACCTCACCATGTACAGAACATATTCTAGAATCTCCCACTTCTTTCAACATGCTTAATTACAAAATCTAAAAGTCTTCTTGATGAGAATACAGGTTCCACCTTTACGACAAATGGCTGGATTTGAAAATTACATTATACCTGTATGAACAAAAACTCTATATCTTTAATATCCTTACATTGTGTTCTTGGACTAAAAGAATGTCTATTTTGTTAAAGGTGTTAAATGAGTGTAGCATCTCTTGTTTCATTCTATCATTAATACCGTTAATATTAAGGGTGGCTATCCTAATGAATGTTAGTTATTATGAGATTTTCTTTTACTCTTTTTTGTTGCATTTTTACGTTGCTTTCGCTTTTTGTTTACTTTCATGTTTTCTACAATGCTTGAATTACAGTCCGACTCTCGGTCACTGTGGTTTCATTATCATTATTACATTTTTGACCTGCTGGTATTTCATTTTTCTATTGAGCAACAACGTTCTTGTTCTGACATCGTGTCATTAGCACCTTTAAATAATAAATTGGAAACTATTAAAGGGTGGTAACATTAATCGCCTGTTGGATTTTTGTATATCATCTTGACTTCTGGAGGGAGGGGATGATTGAGCTAAATAAATCTTGACTCATAGGATGCGCTGTGTCGGTGTTACTTCTGTCTTCGTCAACGTTGCCTTCAAAATGTCTTGATTCTTCCATGACGTCACAAGATCTCATATCATTCTCACTAGGTGAAGCTTCGACAGGATTACTGTCGGGTGAACAAACGTTCGCCTCCTCGGATATTGTTCCGTAGGTTGCAACAAGAGGTACTGCATCAGTCCTCAGTAGTTCGTTGTACGATGAAGCAACTTTGCATTCAATACGTACTGTCCAACCCCCATTAAGCTCTAAGGTCCCATTTATAGGGGCCAAACTGTTTTCTTCAGATACAGTTGGAGGAATGTCAATGTCATCTCGCAGGTCAATCAAACAAATGGCAAGTCTCCATCAGCGTTTCGGATTCCGTTTGCAAGTCTGGTTGGCCGTTGGATGCTGGGTTACTTCCGACTTCGACAGGACGGTCAATTATAGAAGTGTTTTTGGGGCATCCCTTCACAAGTTCGAACGTCTACTGGGTCCTGGCGGCTTACTGGCATTTCATTTCCTTTATTTCTTGATTGCCAGATAAATGAGGGAAGTCTACTTCACTAATGATATTTAGTCCTTTGTGTAATTCCAACTTCACATTCATTAGCAAAATGGCTGGTTTGCCCCCACAAAGTCTACAAGTTTTAGTCTGCCCTTTATAGTATATATAGATATAAACCTTGGCACATTCAACATAAAGAAGGAAGGAATCTGTCGATTATATCCATAGAAACTGTTCTGACACCATTATCAATACCTTTTGTATCTTCCCAGACTTCGAGTGTTCTTCTTCACATAACTCACTGTTTCCGTATCTGGAAAGATGTCATTCAGCATAAAGTCAGTCATTTTCAAAAAGGCACATTTCGCACTGTTACATACGACCTGTAAGTTGACAAATCCTCAACTCGGATTTTAGGTCGTCTCTTACACTGATCTTTGCCACCGAAATCTTCACAAATGTTTTCATATTTCTCTTCTTGAGCTTATTTAACAATTAATCTAGTTTTCCCCAAATCTGCAATGCCCTCAAATTTTCATCGTCCTGTATACGTAAAGTATCATCAAGAATTAAGGATGTCGTCTTCATAATTGCACCCACTAAGTATCTAATACCTATGGTATTAATTCTTTTTCAAACCTTGGCGCATTCATTCTGGAGACACAAGAAAACGGAAGTCACTGCGTCTGGTTTTCGAAATGGGCACAAAAGACTGTGCGTCGTCGCCAACTTTACTACTCGCTAAAGTTGGCTATAGAGACGCCTCGAGCATAGCCCGAGGGCATATGGTTTTCCCGGCCAGGAAAACCGGGGCAATGAGTCCTGCTGTTTTGCACCTAAATAAATGCTAAGTTCACATTCCTACTTTACTTAAAGGAGGGGCAAAATAGTCACTGCATGTTCACACACCTGCGAGTACAGTGCCTTAGAAGTCGTATAAAACTCCTGTTTCCTTGACAGAAACCACAACACGACCTGGCCCTCTGCCGAGCGATCGTCCAATCATTTATTATTATTATTACTTAGCTGAAGTCAAAAATACAAAATAAAAATAAATAAAATAAATTT
>NC_087211.1:15925508-15933008 GCF_015104395.2 Macrobrachium nipponense | reverse complement strand
GGTACGAAAAAGTTACAAGAAATACTTAAGTACAGTTTTCCTCAAGTTAGTTTCAGATTTGTTTTTACTAACCCTTTTACTGTAGGATCACTTTTGAGTGAGAAAGCCTGCTCTTCCTGTGGACCTTAATTCGATGTCGTTTTACTTGTTTACCTGTGGTCTGCGATACGTGGGATCCAGTTCCCACTGGCTTAGACACAGAATTTTGGAACACAGAGGTCTTTCCGTTAGAACTAGGTTTCCTCTTTCTAAACCACCTTTTTCTGCCATAAAGGGAACACAGTTTAGCACATGACCATCTTTTCACTCACCTAGATTTTAGAGTACTCTAACAAAGCAAGTAAAAACCGATAACATCTTCGACACAGGAACCTATGACAAAACCAAGCTCTGATGACAATGAGGAATTTAGAGCATTCCTGCACAGAACTCTCTACGACAATGGTCATTATAGTAATAGGAAAGAGCTGTCCAAGATCATCGATGAAGCCTTAGACATGGAAGTTGCGCTCCCAGATGAACTCCTCACAAGCAAATATCGATACAGATCACCGACGTGGTAATGCTGCACGACTGAGATTGCTGTTTTTAGCATAAACTGCTTTTTCTCCTACTAAACAACCCTCCTTTCCCCTCCGATTTTCGGCCGCCTCACGTCTAACGACCGAATATTTCAACTGTCACTCTAACTACCGCTGAAGCTGTTGTTTACTTTTGTTTTGCTTTCTCTAAAACTTATAATATTTCGTTTTTCCTTCGTCGTTCCCTATTGCTAAACGATCGGCGCTTTTTTCTATTATCGTAAGTGAAATATGGTACTTGAACGCTATAGAGTTGTGTGCTTTTTTTCCTTTTTTCTACGACTATAAAAATTTTTCGATTTCCTTACTGGCCATCTCTGACTCGCCAGGACTCGCTACTATCGATCTTTATCTCCTACTAATGGGTACCTTAGGGTTTAAAGGGGTTTGTAACCTTGCCTGTTCACCTTTCCTTTCTTTTTTCTTTTTTCAAATCATACATCTCACATGCATAACCCATAGAATCATAAATAAAGGCTCACCTCATATCCTCAAAAATCACCTTTCCGAATCCAAAAAATTCAATGACCTACGGGCTGCTCTGTGAGCAAGAGCCCGTGCTGGCATAAAGCCAGCTTAATCAACAACAACAACAACATATTTGTATCAGTACGCTTGATAACGTCAATACGTATAGGTTGACGAAACAGCTGTCGCGTGTAAAAATACTGGAGTAAAATAAGGAAGAACCCCATTATGTGTCCATAGTAACCTGAACAATGAAGAAAGTAAAGAAAATAATTAGAAAATATGAAGCAATTTCAAAAAGCTGGTTAACAGTGAGAAAGCCATTACTATTCAATGAATGTTATATATATATATATATATATATATATATATATATATATATATATATATATATATATATATATATATATATAGATATATATATATTTTGTTTACGTATATAGCTGGCCTTGAGAGAGGCTAGATACGTAAACAGAAATAATTGATTGGGATTTCAAGAGGGAATTGCTTTAACTTACCGTAAACTGATAGTTATCATTAATTCTTTAGAGGGAAGGTGCAGAAACCAAAAACTCAGCTCGTTACTTTACAGCTATTTAGTTTACAAAAAAAAGCCTGTGCTGGCCTGAGAAAAGGTAAATGATATTGGCCCCCACGTTTGGGCTTAGAATCTCTCATTCAATTCAAGCTGATTTTCATTCACTTGGGGTAAGCATCACTTGCGGGCAGAGAGACGGCACGTGACTCATGGAATCTGGATAAGAATCCCAGATTAAACGACCATAAAAGAAAAAATGACTTCTTGCTTTGATTAATTAATTCTCTAATACTGGGGAGAAGGAACTTTTAAGGTTTCACTGAAGTATGCAATGACTCCATTGGTCTGGGACGATCACACAAGGGGAAGCATGCGGCCATGAGGCAGTGAGAGGGAACAAAGGGATGAATTCCTTTTTGTTGCTGGAAATTGAATGGGAGAATGAGGATCAAAATGATAATAGGTGATAAGGGACTGGCAATATGTTGTTTCACAAGACATACCTGGATGTCGTGTTCAGTGGCTCTTGTAGAAAAGCATGGCCCCCTTTGTCTGAGGCCTGCTGGGGTCATCGGCGCGCCACTCACACCCTGGGGTAGGCCTAACAGGAGGGCAGGAGGTTAATTTGAACCTCTGTCCGAGATCACGTCTCAGCAGCCGACTGAGACAGAATTCAGGTGGGTTGCTTGGGGGTTGGAAGTCCAGCTTAACCCCCCACGATCAAGGCAAATCTGGAAAACAAGCATACAGCCAGGAGCAGAGGGGTCACAGGAAAGAGAGCTTAAGGTATAGGTCTAAGAAGTACCAATCTGCGTACACCCTTCCCTTTTTTGAGATACGTCCCCTACAGCTGATAAAAGACTTTTCCCCCAACTGGGGAACTTCCTATCTCTAGCTGGCGGGTTTTGGGTTTCCCGCGTTTACTAAAAATCAAGCTGATATTCTAAAGAAATGGCTGCCGTTTTCCAAATCAATTATAATAATTGATATTTGGGCTAGACGAACGATCTATACACGTCACAGCTCCCCCTGTTAAGAAGGCATTCACTCCCTTTCGGGCGTGAAGGTCTTGGCTTAAATAGATTGATCGTCTAGACTACCCAGTTCCCCTACTCTAACTTGAGTCTGTAGAGCGGCGATACAGCTACTACAGTGGCCTACCTAACGTATAGGCGGAGATGCTAAGTGTACTAACTTAATGGAGTAATGTAGTCTAGCCTAAGTAATAACTACAGGTTGTCTTGTGACGACAGTCTACTCTACCCCTAGATAAAGGTTACTTGAAAATTCTACTTGCTACTAACCTAATGCCCTGGTACTAAATCATTAGCCTAACCTACTCAATACAGTTAAATGAAGACGCAATCATTCCAGATGGTGGTACGCACAGCAGTAGTTCAGCGACGGAATTGTTAAAATACATGATAGGTAATGATGCGTGGGGATGATGAGTGGTTAGCGCATTACCAGGATGGAAATGTAATGAGGTAATTATGCCATTTACATGAGTGTTAGTATCACAATTTCTAGGGGTTAGAGGTTAGTTCTACTGGCAGAGATCAGGCTGGCTACCTTCTATGGGTAGGTTGCAGGATCACTCTGCAATTGAATGCGACACTGTACCTCGGGCACAGGTGTCAAGGAGACCATGTGCTCTTTTGTTAATATGTTAATGATTGGTTACGTCCCTTCTTCTTCTTCTTCTTATTCCTCCAGGACCTGGCTATACCAGTCCTAGGAGTAGACGGAGGAAACAGACTCTGGGAAAAGGCCAGAAACGCTGGCAGGAGCAGAGGCAGTGGTAGCCTGAGGGATTTCAGGAGAACACCCATACTTCGGTATCTGCAGCAACCATCGTAGAGGTGGAAACTACTGCAGGGGAGGCCTCAACTCCGGCTGCTGCGAACGTCCGTCGTAAGGGGTAAAAAAAAACTCCAGGCTGACTCCTGGTCGGGCAGTTCCTGGTTTTCTTTTCCAGAGGAGGTATGAAGGTTAGGTCTGCCGGAGGTTCATCCTCGGGCGTCAGTGGTGAGGGTGAAGAAGACTCATGACTTCGGATTGGCCATGGGCTGTGGTAAGCGCCATGCCTGTTGGAGGATCTCCTGTAGGAGGATCCTTGATAAAGTTAGGTGCCAGCACTAGCTCGGGGCCAGGCGCAGAAGTCAAGTTTCTGAGGTGGCTCTACGTCCAGGCTGGACGGAGCTTGGCACTGCTCAGTGCTGCCAAGTGGCACTGGCAGAGAGTTGAGGTCGACTGGACCTGTGGCGGGTACCGGAGGTGCAATACCTCTCAGTGTGCCCTTGGAAATGGGAGACAGAGGCGCTCTGTCTCTTGTTGAAGGCTAGGCCTTGTGGAAAATGGACATTGTCCGCTGCTGGTAAAGTCGGCTAGGGCACTAGGCCAATTCGTGGAGTGCCCTTATTACGTTTTGCAGTTTTTTTTTGTTTTGCAACGGAACTGGGAATGGTCAATCTCTAAAACCCCCCCTCCTTTGGTAACGGGTGAAACTGGTTTTTTTGGTGGACGTACTTCCTAGAGGGGGAAGTAGAATTTCGATGACTCCTTGCTTTGGAGTGATTGGTCGTGGGGTTAGGACCCCATAGGCTTTTGGAATGCGAGGGAGACTTCATGTCTTTGCCCTAGGAGGAGGTCGTAACCTCCTGGAATTTGTAGCTTGCAACTGCAAGGGTACAAATTCTGGAAAATGAGGTCTGGTGACCCTCAACTTGGACGGTCGGAAGGATCAGCTTAATATGGTTGATACCTTCAATGGTTATTAAGTGATGTCTATCGACGTTAGCCCCTTGGGGGATTCGGTCTTCCCGTATCAGGGAGATTTTGAGCGCCAGAGTCGTCGTAGGCTCTGACGTGGCTTGGCTGATAATGGCTTTGGAGGGGGTGCGACTGTTATAGGGCCCTTAGCTGGGGGTCCTAGTGAAGAAGGATTAGTAACGGCCATTGCGATGGCAGGAATATTGTGATTAGCGCACCCTCCGTAGTTGGCAGACATGTGACCCTTGCGGCCACAGTCTCGGCAGAACGTGTTCCAGAACCTCTTCCGTGGCACTGGACGGTAAGGCCGAGATGGCCCCACAGGTTGCGAATCTGTGGAGTCACCAAGGCTGGCAGTGTGCTCTGGCACAGGTGAAAAGCCCTCTCTGGCAGTGATTTGAGGTAGGGAGGTTAAGGAATCCTCCGTGGAATCATCCTCGGAAACAAGTCCGGGGTTAACTGGTGGGCTTACCTCTTCCAAAGTGGAGGAGGTAGGCAGCAAATGGTAAGAGGCTGAGATGATGCGGAAGAAACGTCTGGCTCTGACACTGGGTCAGGGCCAGGTTCACAAATAAAAGGGATGTCTGGGACATCGGAGGCACTAGCCTCTGAATCTAAAATTGAGGTTTGATTATGAGGCATGCTGCAGGGATCCGGTGCATCTGGTAGTGGGAGCTGCGTCCAGGGGAGATACGGCTTAAGTAGATCTCAGCCCAATATCACCTGATAAAACATCATGAAATTGGTCACTACGCCCAGGCGGCACAATGTGGTTTCCCCTGGTCTCCTGGTCAGAAAGGGCATTTCCACATTCAGAAGGACCGAAGGAACAGAATAGAGGTTACCGTCCATCCATTCGAACTGAATTTCTCGTCCCCCGTCTGGGATTTTGGCACCCCTAGGCAATGCCTTTCTGGAAATAAGGGAGGGGGACCTGGGGCTTCGGTGTCGGCCATGACTTGTACCCACTGATAGGCCGTAGGAGACTGTTCATCCTGGCAGGGCTACATGGTAGACCTTGGAGAAGGTTCACCCTGGAAGCTCTCCTCCCAAGGTAGAGACCGACGGGATTGGGCACTGGTCGGAATCCACAGCATGCCCACGCACACAACAAGTGGTGCAGAACCTCCGCAACCACCTCTTACCGGAGTCCAGCTCATGGTCTGGGGCTTAGAAGCTAGCAGAGAGATTGTCATCTAGGAGAGCTTAGCTCATGCTCTCTCTTCTTCTCTTTCCTTTCTCTCTGCTTCTCTGGCTTTCTCCTTTGCTTCTCTTTCTTCCTTTTCTTGCAGGCGCGCGGCAGCCTGTCTGCGTCTTTATATACTGGTCAAGTGCTGGTCCAGTGTAAACCAGCCTCCTTGCCCAGAGTTTATGAGGGCTCCGAGCTTCTCTAGCTCTCTGGCAAAAGAAGTCGCGGGAAGCAGGGGAAGACATTTCCCTTAGGCTGCAGTAGAGGCTCGGAGGAAAATGAAAATAATGGCGGCCAGGAAAGGTACTGAATGGAATAGGAGTGCCTACTGTGGACAGTGGCACTCACTTGGAAATGTGTTCTGCGACGTGGTAATGAAAAGTGAAAGACTGGGTGCTCGGTGGCACTTTGTGAATGGCACCTTCTGATGAGGTGAAAAAATCGAATGCAGTGTGCGGCGTACATCACACTTACGGGCGTTCCAACTTGGGGAGACGTTGGAATGGGCTACCTGTAGGTCCAATACAGGTGCACGGCACTTATGAGGAGGCATTCCTTGGAGCACTGTTATCGTGCTGGTGTGTCCCGGACACTACATGCAGTATACTTAAATATACTGAAGTGAAATGGCACTGCTCATGGCAGAGTGTAATGGTGGAGGAGAGAAAGTAAAAGGTGGGAGTACTTCAGCAGCCAGTCGATGGACAGTGTCAAGAATTAGTGGCACTGTAAAATTGGTAAGACCTGACGTGCACCTGGTGGTGGCCAGTCCTAAACTGGTAACGACTTTCCCGTCTGGAAAGTAATGAATTTGCGTGGCACACTGTGCGAATGGTGCTTGCGGTTATACGCAAGTCTTTTGTGATAAAAGAAAATGAAAAGACCACTCGGGGCAACGACAGGTAATGATAATTGAAGAAAATGCTCAGTCCCTCGCTGAAGTACTCGATAAATGTAAATAATGCTTGCAAACTGCAATGGACACATGCGGGTACGTATCACTCTGTGTAAATGAAAGACACAAGAGACTAAAATAATGTTTAATTCTGCATGCTATAATTATTGGTAAGAAATGGTCGTACTCTTGGCTTCGTGAATAATGGGTTCTGGTTTTTCTCTCTCTCTCTCTCTCTCTCTCTCTCTCTCTCTCGTCTCTCTCTCTCTCTCTCGTCTCTCTCTCGGAGAGGGTGAAAATGATATATGAATGAACTCCCCTTATATTTGATTGAACTACTAATGTTAGTTTAATATGACGCAACTTGCGTTAAATGATTTACTTACGTTTAACGTTTAAGGAAAGAATTGCTTTTTGATAACGTTTTATGAAAATGATAACGCGCTCGTGGTGAACGATTTTTACGTTTAATGTTAGCGGCTTGCGCTTATGAAATGATTTGCCGTTTCAATATGAATTTACTAAGGACGCGTTTTTACATTAACAATTCTTGTGATTTACTCTACTTGAGATTTACGTTACTTTTATGTAAGATTACTATTTGGTCCCTGTGAACAGTGAAATGACGGTAAGGATTTAAAAATGAAAATGTTAGCAAACACTTGTGAATGAAGGTTACGTTAAGTACGAAGTGAAATGAAATTTTCGCTCAGCGCGCGAGTGAGCGATGCGAGGTGAAACACGTGAGGGAGCTGGGTAGCGCTGCTAGCGCACCGCATGTCGTTCAAAACAGCTGATTCTCTGTAAATGCGAAGGTAATTTACAACACGAACTTTTAGTTTCTTATTAAAGGCGAATTACGTTAATTTCTCTGGCAGAACGATAGATACTAGTACCGAGATTGATATTATTTACGTTAAAACTTCGAGACTTACGTTACTTTGCTTAAATTGTTTAGGTAATTCTTAAATGGGTACCAACATGGCTGCCGCTGTGAGCGAAAAACGAAGGCTGGAAAAGCGCACGCGCGAAAGCTTACTAAAAGCTGGCCCGAGAG
>NC_087211.1:15918008-15920508 GCF_015104395.2 Macrobrachium nipponense | reverse complement strand
ATATACTATAGTTGAAGGCGGTTGCTTGAAACCAGATAAAAGCATCATCGGAGGGTGGAGGGATACCAAAATCCTTTAAAGTTATGTATTTATTGCTGACGTTTCAGGCCGGACCATGTGTCCCATTTTCGAAGCTAAAAAGTTAAAAGAATAACAGAATTAAAATGAGACTCAGATTAAACATGATAAAAAGTTATTTCTTAACAAAAATGCAAATTAGGTACAAGAGAAGGGAACAGTGATTACCAGTAGTGCTGAAGGCAAAAGCTGAGTGACTGTCAGGGTCCGTTTGGTGCTGACGGAAACTCAAGAGAGGTACAGAGGAGTTGACGTGGACTGAGTATTTAATTGGGGAACCAGTTGTTTGATAAAAAGAGATTCGAGTATTGCCAATTGGTGTTCGTTTCGGTTTGGAGCTTTGCCTATGATTTTGAAATCCTTGTAATTTATATTGTATTTGCATTTTTTCCCATGATCTCTAATACAGGAAAATTAAATTCGGGGTTTGATAGTTTGACACCCGTACGATAGCTAACGCCACGATGGGAATCTAATCTTACCTTTAACAACCTCTGGGTGGAGCCCACGTACTTCCCCAGATCACATCTGGGGCAATTAAACAAATATATGACTCTCGAGGTCATCAAAGTAAGCAGGCTCTCTTTATATTTAAACAAGGACTTGATGGTCATTGGTTACATGGGATCAATTTCAAGTTGACTGCCGGTAGGTACTTGCTTACAATAAAATCAGTTCTTGATAAAAATGGCTATCATAGATTAGGGGGACACTAGCGTACAGATGTATGTTTTTGGTACCGTTGGCAGTTCAAACTTTGGGTGGAAGATATTATTTAGAAATTTTCGCAATTGTTTGTAAAAGAGTTCTGATGGAAAACAGTTATTTACAAAGTACTGATGGAGAAACGTAATTTCTTCATGAAACGTATTCCACCCGGATGTTAAAGTAAACGCTCTGTGGAAGAGAGTAGACAGGAATTTAACTTGAAATTAAAAAAGCAGTGGCTATAAAAGTTAGAACCCAGACCAGTAAACGTTCTCTTTCTACAAAAAACAGTGGTATTAAAATGTTCGTCAAGTCTAAAAAACCAACACATCAAGGAAGGGCAGTTTATTTTCATTTTTCATATTCAATTGTGGAACTTGATATTTGGATGCATTTCATTGGCAAATTCAAAATTCGAGGAATTCGTGTATGCCCGATCTTGTTATTTCTAAATAACAGGAATGTGTCGTCAACAAATCTGCTATAAAATAGAGGGGGTGGACAAGCCAGAGGGCAGCCGTCCAGCAACTGCTCCTCCAGGGAGCACATGAAAATATTAGCAAAAAGTGGGGCCTAAAGGGGGTGATCCCATGGCCAATAACCATCGACTTGTACGTATGCTTTTCCATTAAAAATGAAGGCAGTGTCCAGCACCGCCACCTGAATAACTTTTTAAAATCCGTGATATTACAATTATTAAAAAGAACATCTGGGTTTGGAAAATTCGATTTAAAATAATTTCAATTGTTCTTCCACTGGGATATTAGTAAAAAGTGACTCGACATCCAGACTAGTCATAAAAAGGTCCGAGTCTTGAGGTAAAAAACAAAATCCTTTCTTTTAAAGTTTTCCTGAATTTTTAATCTATACTCATTAGTAGAAAAAATTTTTTAAAGGAGCTAAAAGTGGGACAAGAAATTTGGCCCAATTTATAATTAGGGGTATCATATGGAGGTGAGTAATGGGTCCCTCATTGGGATACCTTCCATTGTGAATCTTAGGTAACCCATACATTACTCCGAACGAAGCACCTGTACTGTATTGCAATTCGTAAGTGTCGGTACTGATAATATTACGGTCTTTTAGGCTTTTAAGAAAACAAAAAAGACGTCTGAAGGAGGAAGTGGGCGAAGAAGGAGCCTTGATTAGAGCGGGAAAGTCTGTTTAGTACTACCAGTGAGGACCACATTCTCTCTCTCTCTCTCTCTCTCTCTCTCTCTCTCTCTCTCTCTCTCTCTAGGTCATAATTGTTCTGTGCTTTCAAGTAAATGAGACAACACGTTTTGCCTGTTTAAGAGAAATGAAGCGTCTCTCTCTCTCTCTCCTCATCTCTCTCTCTCTCTCATCTCTCTCATCTCTCCGGCTCTCTCTCTGTCGTCCCTCTACTTCCAGTAAAATACTCTGCCACTTGGAGTTATCCCCCTCCCAAATGAACAATTCTACGCACTCATTAGTAGTCAGAATTTCCCCATCACGGTTGCCAAGAATGTCATTGGGTGGCAGTAACTACTGCTTGTTAGCTTTTTACTGCCCATTAGACTTTTGACAGAGAAAAATTCAGACATTGAAGTGACTTATCTCCTTGATTACCACAGCGTGATAATTTGAGCCTCTAATGGCTGCAGAATTATGACTACTCCGGGCGCCTTTGATAACAAGGAAAAGGAAGTTTTAAGCTGTTGCAACGTTCTAGTATGATAAAAAGAAACGTCTC
>NC_087211.1:15905508-15915508 GCF_015104395.2 Macrobrachium nipponense | reverse complement strand
ATATTTGTGTGTCTGTGTGTAATAATATATATATATATATATATATATATATATATATATATATATATATATATTATATATATATATATATATATATATATATATATATATATATATATATATATATATATATATATATATATATGAATAACTTGATCAAGAAGTATATAATACGTGATGCTTTGTATAATAAAGGTTTTTGCCACGAAGAAAAAATGAAAAAGCGGAACAAGACCGAAAGTATTCGGTTATCTCGCTTTTCATTTTTTCCATGATATATATTAGATATAATATATATATATAAATCTATATATATATATTACTATATATTATATATATATATAATATATATGATATATTACTAGTTATATACACACACAGATAAAGAGTGAGCTGCACAGTATGAATATGAGTATGCGAGTAAGGATAACATCTAGGTTAATGCATAGGAAATATTTTCCATCAAACAAGTCAGCAATAAGATGAAAAATTCTTGAGACAGTTATTTAAGAAAATGACATTACTCCATCATATTGCTTCCCCAAAGATAAACATTTAGCCCTTGAACATTTAAACTGCGCGTTTCTCTCGTATTCAAACGAGGCAAATCTCTCTTAAGAAGGTAGTCCAGTCTTCATTCTCATCCACGAAGCGAGATCTCTTACAGGAAACAACTGAGAAATCTCTGGACGAAAACAGGAAATATTTTTGTGGTCTTCCTGGATTTCTGCCCCTGGTAAAAATAAGGACAAGAGGGACGTACACTATACAGAGGGAAAATTGGTAGGCGGTGCTGCATTGCGACAAGAGGTAGATAGACTTATCAGGAGAAACTAAAATTACTCTATTTGTTCTTCTAAGGGAAAGAGATTCCAGAGATTCTCTTCAGATAGAGAGAGGAATCCGATAGAAGAATCGTGATCGTTTTTGCTTCGATCGATTCAAACTTCTATTCAATCCCTGATTGATTGATTGCCTTCTAAAGTGCAAGAGACTGAGGTATAGCTTAAACACAATTCATGGAAAGTCTCAAACTCGTCCGACATTCTTTATCTGTATTTTCAAAAGAAAAGTTTTAAGAACACGAAAAACTAAACCCACTGGACAGGCATTCAGGCTTTCCAAATGGCACCAAGGCTTTGCCTCGGGAATCCCCTGGAAGGGGAGAAAATACCCTTTTTTGTTTTGCGATGGAATTCTTGTGTTTTTGTCTTTCACTTTCAGTATTACACTTACGCATTCGCTTCACCAGTGCAGTGTCGGGAATTTTGTAATTTTGTTTGTAATGATTATTCATGGATTATTTTTCCCGTTTGGGTTACTTCCAATTATGTCTGCATGTTTGCGCAAAGCATTTTCTATATTCCATACAATTCTCTAGTATTTTTTTACTCCTCATACACTCACACACACACACACACACACACACACACACACATATATATATATATATATATATATATATATTATATATATATATATATATATATATATATATCTATATATATAATATATATATATATATAGTATATATATATATATATATATATACATACCTACATATATATATATATATATATATATATATATATATATATATATATATATATATATATATATCTGAGATCGTAATTTACGGATAATATTAATAATATTCCAAACTTAAATGCCCTCAGAGAATGCAGGGTGAAACCGAATACTGTTATCAGTGAATCTTGCTTCTTTCTTACGCTTTTCTTTTGACAGTTCAGTAGTTAAGCTAATCCAAGACATGTGTTCCTTATCCGATGGCTATTTAATACTATCCTTATATTTTCAGCTCCACTTCTGCGGATTCTGAATGGCTCCTATACCATTTTTCTATTTTGTGTCTACTGAAGCCTGAGATTCTCACTCGAATGAGCAAGAACATTATTCTCTCTTGGTCAGAGCGGAAGTTTAATTCCTTGCTTGCCTGGGCAAGAATTGATGAATTGACGGTCCATACAAAAGACTTTGTAAAATATGTAGCTTTTATGCTGAAGGCAGATTTTAGAGATTTTTTATGAGATGTTACTAGAAAATAATATATTGTATTAGAAATTTTACATTTATTTAATTGACTGAAAGCAGAGTAAGTGCGGCAGGCTTTTGAAAATTGTACATTGGATTAGATTATTTTTAAAATTGATCTAATAGACTGAAAGCTGCTGAATAAAGACAGGCCTTTGAAAATAAGTAATGAGAAGAGATTATTTTTAAAGTTGACTTAAAAATGATCTAATAGACTGAAAGCTGCTGAATAAAGACAGGCCTTTAAAAATAAGTAATGAGAAGAGATTATTTTTAAAGTTGACTTAAATGAATGAAAGCAGAGGAAGTATGGCAAGCTTTCGAAAATAATACACAGGAATGGAATATTTTTAGAATGGATTTAACTGAAGGAAAGCAGTATCTTTAAAATTTAATTAAGGTACTGAAAGCAGAGGATGTAAGGCTGGCTTTAAAGATGTTACACTGGAATAGCATATTTTTCGATGGATTTGCATGAGTGAAAGCAGTACTTTCAAAAATGATTTAACTGACACATAGCAGGTGAAATAGGCTAAGTAAGTTGTTGGTTCTTATGGAGCTCGTGCTTCCTGTCACTTCAATTATAGAATAATAATAAAGGGAAAAAATAGATTCCGTTCTATTTGGTTTGATAAAAGACGTGAAGCTTTTGTTCTCTTATGAGTTGTCTACTTACTGGAACCACCTTCGCTTCGCATCGGAAACCTCTTCCAAATGTTAACCGCCACGGGACCCCACGAATGGATTCGGCTTGAGCCTTATCGACAAGCCTGAGGGGCCCTCTCGACATCAAGTAATGTCTGGAGAAGGAGAGGAGAGAAGAGAGAAGAGAGAGAGAGAGAGAGAGAGAGAGAGAGTATATCAGTGAAATAGGCGATCGTAATATTACAACATTTCCAAGCAAGCAACATAAATGATAAACGAAGATTGCAAACTGTGTCTGTTGCTATTATATGGAAGGAATGTTACTGAAAGAGAGAGAGAGAGAGAGAGAGAGAGAGAGAGAGAGAGAGAGAGAGAGAGAGAGAGAGTCATTGAAGTCGATACAACCAAAGCAGACCAAGTCAGAATCTGTGAATTGCTTGCTGTGAATTTGCATGAGCAAGCGATACTATCCCGCTTGGGAGAGTCGTTTTTTTACTTGGATCATTTTCGTTCATTTTCTACGAAACTATTTCCTTTTTGGCTTCTGTGACTTTTAGGATTTTGTTCTGAATCAAATACGTTTCTATTGAATATACTTTCTGTTAACACCCTGCATTTTCTTTCAGTATGTTTGATTGTTTCGTAACAGGGTGAAATATGGCATACAGTTTTAATTTTATCCTTTCAACTTTTCTTTATTCTTATAAATATCTTTTTTTTTTCCGGGGTGTGAGGGTTTCATCTTTAATACAGTAACTCGTTTTATTTGTTTATTCTCAGAAATGAGATTATTTTTTCTTTGATGGGGGGGGGGGGTGGGGGGAGGATTTTCTTAATAGGATTTTCTCTTAATAAGGATTCGCATCATAAACTTAAAGCGTTAATCTTAAAGAACAGAATGCACATATTTTTTGTATGTCAGTCTACCTTCTGAAAAACCTGTAACTATGATCCTTAAAGTTTTTTTCTTTAAACTATTTGTTTTCTTACGTTACAGAATCTGCTACTTGTATCTGACTAAAGGAATGGAAACCAGTTTCAAGATTTTTCCCTGTTGTTGCTGAGGTGCACCAGAGACAGTTTTCCTTTGAAGGTTTTGTTCCTGAATGGAGGAGCTGAACATTTATTAAAATTTACCTTCTATCTGTCAGTAAAGGCTGAAAGGACATTTCATCCTTTTGCTTTGGAACGGCACTTTAACAACTGGAAAACTTTTAGCTACTGTTTTGGAATTTCATAAAGCACTTTCCTCGATTTGCTTGGAAAAAAAAAGGGGGTGGGGGGGTTCACACTCCAAGAAGCGATCTCCATTATAGTCTGCCACTACAAGAGATGTGTCACTAGAATGTAAATCAAACATATTATCTCTATACATTCAGCCACTTCGCAAGAAATGGGACTGAAATATTAATCTTTCAAACATATAATCTTATAGATATATAGTATATGGTATATATGTATATAAAATATATATATATATATATATATATATATATAATATATATATGATATATATATATATATATATATATATGTCTTTGAAAGATATGCCACTAAAATGTAACCCATTTAAACATACAATCTCACATATGGTCACTGACTTAAAGTTATAAAAGCGACTAAAATAAGCGAATGCAGCAAAAAAAAAAAAAAAATAAAAAAAAAAAAAAAAAAAAAAAAAAATTCGCCAAATCTCGGATTTATTTAACTAAGACCGATAGCTCGTAAAAATGTGTGTGTGTGTGTGTCATTCCAGGTGGCCTGCTGAGATCTTTAAGCGTTAAGGTGAGTTCAAGGAGGAGTGGAAAATTGTGCCCCAGGCTGCTGCGTCTTGCCTCCTGACGAAGGCGACGATAAAAATAGACGTCCGTTTTGCCCGGCCATGAAACAATGAGAGTCGATAGTTTGATGAAGATTCCCGGAAGGAGACTCGAGTTAGGTGTAGTACGTCTTCTATGTAAGGATATTATCATTATAATTATTATTATTATTATTATTATTATTCAGAAGATCAACTACATTTATTTGGAACAAGCCGCCTACTACAGGGGCCATTGACTTGAAACTCAAGCTTCCAATGGTGTTTCTTAGAAGGAAGAAAAAGAAGGCAATGGGAGATATAAGGAAATATACTTTTGATTTCATTACGTCGGCTGTTTTGGATAAAGTGGCGGTCTGCAGTTGTAGATGAAAACATTTTCGCTGCCTGACCAAATTGTCACGGATGCTGCAATAAAAAAGTTTTTTGACGCCGTGAAGAAATAAAAATAAAGTTTAGAGCAAACCGGACGGTGAAAATAAAAAAAGGTGAAAGTGAAAACAGACCTTTAGTGAAAAAGCTTGTGAATTCCGTGGGTGTATGATACACTCAGGTGTCTCGTATATCTCGCGTCCCATAGGCGGTGTCTGTAGGGTCCAGATGAATCTGTTCCCTGTCAAGAGACGAACGATATTATTTCAAAAGTTGGTGGCGTCATTCGATATAACAGATTTCGTTGGGTCTTCTCCTGTTTTAGTGGGTTGTAGAGTGGTGGTTATGGCCCTCGCTAAAGAATCTCTCTCTCTCTCTTCCTCTCTCTCTCTCTCTCTCTCTCTTTGTTGTTGTTTTTGATTAAGCTGACCTTGTGTCAGCACGGGCTCTTGCTCACAAAGCAGCCCGTAACTCTCTCTTTTCAACAATGTTCTTTCTTCACTTCAGGTCGTCAAAGCACAGGAACACACGGAAGCCCATCATAGTGCGGTTATTAGTTCGAAGTATCACCAATAACATTTTTTCTTCTCTCTCTCTCTCTCTCAAGTATAGGACGATCACGATAACGCAAGCAATGAAATTAATAAGAAACAGTTTTGAATGTAATGTCATTAACGAGTTAGAACTTTTACGTGACTGTGTGAGCTCTCTCTCTCTCTCTCTCTATTTGTGGATATGTCGTTGCATTGCAGTGTGGAGGGGGGAGGGGGAGGGTGGAAGGGACTTTTGCCAGCGTCCCCCAGCTCCCGTCATTTGTCTCACTCCTCGTTGACCATTTTGCTTGCAGAAAGTATTTCGGGAGACGTCTGCTTTCTAGGAAATGGATGTCTCCACATTTTTGCTTGCAAGTGTCCGAGCTGACTTTCTTTTCCCATTCGTTTTTCCTCTCACTTTTACCGTCAGCTAATTATGCTGGAAACAAATGAGGGCGAAGCTCTACTCTAACGTTTTCGTGGTGGTCCTGCATTTTGCAGAAACATTTCTTGCGTAGTTTTGTTTTTAGTTTTATGCCAATTTGTAAGGAATCTTCAGTGACAAACGAGAGAGGAGAAAGACGAGAGAGAGAGAGAGCGAGAGAGAGAGAGAGAGAGACAGAGAGAGAGAGAGAGAGAGAGAGAGAGAGAGAGAGAGAGAGAGAGAGAGAGAGAGTCATTAAACGTTCTAACACGTTGATGATATATGATTGCAAAACTTTTATTTTCTTTTATGATTACACTGCTAATGTTGTGTTCGTCCCATCCTTTACAGAGAGAGAGAGAGAGAGAGAGAGAGAGAGAGAGAGAGAGAGAGAGAGAGAGAGAGAGAGAGAGAGAGAGAGAGAGAGAGAGAGAGAGGAGAGGAGAGATGAGAGAGAGAGAGGAGCGAGAGAGACGAGAGAGAGAGAGAGAGAGTAATTTAAACGTTCTAACATATGAATGGCATTAGCAAGCAAGATCCCTTTTCCTTTTTTTACTGCTACGGACAAAGCTTCTTCAGTGCCTTGTCACCATAAGTTACCTCATATTCACTTCCTTACGCCTTATGCGTATTTCATGTTCAATGTCCACCGTTTAGTGAGGAAACTACTACAATTGCGCATCAGCAGACGCCACAGTTTCCTGATTGGTTGCGTTGTGCTGTTCTCCTGGACCACCGAAACGCTACGAACAGTTTCATCAACAGTTTCATGGTTAATTTACAGCTTCATCAAGGGACAGGGTTAATTTACATTTCCTCCGAAACTATTAGCGCGGAGCCATCCGTGAAAAGTGAAATGTCAGCAAATGTAATATATAGTCGGTGTACAGCGTTTCCCGAGTGGTGTTTGGGTGGAAACCTGTCAACCTCTCTCTCTCTTCTCTCTCTCTCTCTCTCTACGGCCACGTAATGTTCCATGCAATACTCTGTGTATGTGTTGTAGATGAATCGAACAAACCTTTTATATATTTGATATACAATAGATTGAAAATTTCAATGCAGTCGCGTCAAAGGCAGCATGTAGTACTTGGACAGTGAAACTGCTGATAGCGACCTAATAAACCTTATTTCTATACGAGTGATTTCACATCCTACAATCAGATCTCGAACCTCAAGAATCCTAACATGATTCACCTTGAGTTCTACGATATTTGGGAGGCCTCTGGAGAACTGGGGAGCTTTGGACAAAATAACTTTGAGGGACTCACAAAAGCTTAATGATATTTCAGATAATTCTCTGCTGAATAATGGTGCTCTCCGCGAAGGACTTATAATTCATTACCGAGCTCGTCAACTCAGATCCACATCGGGCATTTGTATCTCCTAACTAAGATGGGCTGAGCTGTTTCTATTCAATGATGATGTCACAAATCTAGGGGAGTTAACTTTAAATGCCAGGCTTTTGTTGGGTGAAGTTCAGGTAATCCCTCTGGCAATTATTATGTTTAATAATGTCTCGGCTCTTACTCTGGAAGCCGTTCCATAATAATGCTGTTTGGTGGAGTATTTCGATGAATTCTCGTCGGCGTTCGTCGTCCGCGGTGATTTAGATATTATTTTTTTTCAGCTATTGCTTAGATGGACTTGACTTCGGTGCTGCTTTAGTAAACACACACACACACACACACACTCTCTCTCTCTCTCTCTCTCTCTCTCTCTCTCTCTCTCTCTCTCTCACCAAAAATCGCCCCCTGACAAAACTGTTGAGAAACGTTACATATCGTATGGTTGTTGTACGCACAAACACACAAACACACTCACCAAAATTGCCTCATTTCAATATTGCTGCGCGTAATTGGTCTTACGTCACATATCCTGTGGTTTTAGCAAGCACACACAAACACATACACATACAAATATTTATTTTTTTTTGAGCGCCTCCAGCTCCAGCAAAGCCTGGAAAGCGGGGAAAAAAAAAAAAAAAAAAAGACCGCTTCCAGCGCTTCTCCTGCAGCATCCAGGGACTGACTGGAGGGAGGTTAATCAGGATCAGATCCAAGGGACAAAGGACAAAGGAAAGTCAATGAGAGACAAAATGGAAGACGATCACCCAAACTGTCCAAGGGAAAAAACACGAAGGGATGAAAGTGTCGGTAGAAATTGATCTCAGGGTTTTCTTTCACTTAAAAATAGAATAATTTCTAAGTATTTTGATATCATGGGGCCCAAAGGGTATTTGTCATTCTTTTTTCTTTCATTTTTTTTTATCTTTATTTATTTTCAATATGTGTTTGTACAACATTTATTTAGGTTTGCCTTTCAGTGAGAGGCCTAAAGGGTGTCTGTCATTCTCCTTCCTCGCAGCTGTTTGGATTTCTGGAAAGTACTACGTTATGATCACCGATTTTGATTTCAGTAAAATACCAAAATCACCAAAGCAACTTTCTGAGAAAAATTCTTCGGGGCAAAAATGAAAAAAATAAAAAATAAAATAAAAAAGTATATTTTTAATAAAAAATAAATTGAAATTTATGTGAAACGATTTAGCTCGATTTGTCACCTATATACGAAACACAGTGAGAAAATATAAAAAATAATCTTCACGCAAGGTTCCGTTAAAAACAAATTTTCCTTTTGCAAAAACGATTGATGAAAAAAAAAGGGATTGTACAGAATGAGATAAGGATAATGAGACTCTCATTATTCGTCTCTCATTCTTTATAATTCCCCCCCCCCCCCCCCCCCCCCACCCCCCCCCCCCCACCCACAGAATCCCCCTCACAATTCCCCACGAAACCTCCCTCCAAGCAATAAACCCCGAAGCAAAACAAAGACATAACGACAATGCGCAGATTACCCGATACTTACTGCCTTTGCTTGCATGAGTCATAACCCACAAACAGAATGGGGTTGCGGTTGGGGGGTGGAGAGGAGAATTTATGACGTTCAAAAAAAATATAGATTTCTGCCTATAACTCATCCGTGACGAAAATCAGTGCCACAATGGCGAAGAGATTTCTCTCAGACATTGAGGTGCTTCACGTCCCACGAGGATTTGCACTTTTGAGGGAGGACTGTCGATAGTGATAATTCACTGACGCGTGTTGAGGTAAATATGCTTTCATCCTTTGCTCAGTTCTATTGGGATGACGATGCCCAGTTAAGTGGGTGTTCTTGTCACGCTATACAGCATTGCAACAAGAGGTTTTCAACATCGCTCACTTCGTGTCATTGCAGAGGAGAGGAAGACCAGCTGGGAGAGTTGTAATATCTGGCTATGATATAGATCGAAATAAAAAGAATGAAGTTTCACTTACTGGGATCATCACCTGTTAGTGTCGATTTCGAAGAGAGATACGGAACGATACTTAGTCCCCTTTCCTCTTTGGAAAGAGGCTAAACCAATGAAACACATTTAAACCTGTCTTTTTTTTTTTTTTTTTAATACTTCGTATCATCTGTTCACGGACAGTATTCGGTTTATGAACAGCAATAACAAAATAAGACAAAAATGGTATTAAGCCTTAAAATCCGTCACAAGTATAATGTTTTCAGTAATAAGTCTTATTAAAAAGGATTGCTGATCAGCTCCATTAATTTTGTATAGATTCTTCTTTATTTTCCTTATCAAGGATTTCTCGGTGTTGCTAAAACTGGCAAGCAACGTGCCAAAGGGGATCGTCAAATCCGGCAGAGTCTACTCTCAAGCTTTCAGAAATATTTATGCAAATCAATCAAGAGATAAGTCAAAGTAATTAGTCCTACACAAAACACAAGGCTACAGAAAGCACACCCCCAAACTAAGGATGAAGTTGAGGCCTTTGATGAAGAAGGTGCCAGGAGATCGGCAGTCAATTAGCGACGCCTTCATTAACGCCCAAGATCCCTTCCTGGTCCACAAGACAGCTGTGGATTTCCGCACTGATTTCCGCATGGATTTCCGCGCTGTATTTTGTGATTCCAGTCCTCCGTTGATGGCTTAGAAATAAAGCGGACACCGGTACACACAGTAGTCAATGCAGGCACACATAATCCTTGAAATATAATGGAAACAAAATGCTTATTAAATAAATAAATACGGAGAAAATATCATTTGAACGTGAGATTATTGTGAAATCCCGCCAAATTGCCTGCAAATATCTTGTTCAAAACAAT
>NC_087211.1:15890508-15900508 GCF_015104395.2 Macrobrachium nipponense | reverse complement strand
ATTTGTATTGACTAAAAAAGATGCATTCATTGTAAAATTAATTTCCACAGGTCAGAGAAAAGATTTCGGTAATCAGTGTTTATGAGGTGTTATTACTCGAAATGTTGTAGTTATTAGTAATTGAATAGAATTAAACCATTCGAAATCTTATAGGGAATTATATATTGGAGGTTGTTTTGGTATATTGGGAACCTTTTAAGAGCGTAGGTGACAAACAACAGGTCCTATATTATATCTTGGACCGCGAGTCAAACAACAGCTAGACTTTCTTGGACTGAGATGAAACAACTGGTCTTGTGTATGTATGTATATATATATATATATATATATATATATATATATATATATATATATATATATATATATATAATATATATATATATATAATTATATAGAATATAATATATATATATATATTATATATATATATATATATATATATATATATATATATATATATATATATGATTATGTGAACATTGTTCGAAAACAATTAATCGAAAACAATTATTCGAAAACCGTTATTCGAAAAACAATTATTCGAATGGAAAATTGTTCGAAAGAAAGTTATTCGAAAGGACAATTATACGAAATGGTAATTATTCGAAATGTAAAATTCTTTATTTAAACAAATGTGTAAAAATACCAAAAAGGATGAAATCTTTTAAGTATGAATGTTATTACTAAAACTATTAAAATAGATTCATGATAAAACAGATTTACTTATAAATGCAAGTTATGCGCTACAGCGCGCAAATACTCTAATACTGAGCACTCTTCAAAGGTTGCCACTAAATTTTTCATCCTTTCATTCAAGTCACGATATTTCTTGGAACTCTTCATATTTGTGCTTCCTGCTCTTACTTTTGCAATGTGAATTTCTTGTAAACCCTGCTCTCTTTTTAAAGCATCTAGGAACTTCCATATTGTTGGATGATGAGATGACATCTGCTGTAAAAAAGCTCTGTGCCATCCTTCAAGTGCGTTGTTAGTCCTAGGCAAATCAGTATTGACTCTCTCAAAACAAGACCAAATACTTATTTCAAACATAGGACTACGTCGATGACGTCTTGAAGGACGACCAATCCATGATTCTTCAAAATAATCTAAAATAGGATTTACATCTTGAGGATATATATCTGAATCTAGTAAAAGCTTTTTTTTTGTGGGGGGGGGGGGGGGGGTGGGGGGGGGCGGGGGCGGGATATTTTTCATTCGTAAGACTGGACTGGAATTTTGTAATCGCATTGGAATGACTGAATAAATATAAATAAATAAGTCGGCTCTCTCAGTAATTGCTCATTGTATTTCGAAACGCACGGTCGCCAATTCATGGATTTCGGGATGTTTTCAATCAATTCACTCTAAAAGATTATTTTTTTCCACTTAAAAAAGACCCAACAAATGACCTCAAAAAGAAAATGATGAGACTAACGGAAAAAGCGAACAAAGAGCAGAGAACAGTGAGCTTTCCAAAAATCATCGGAGACTTTGCACCCGGATACTGCTACGGCACAGTCAAGATCCACAAACAGGGAAACCCGCTACGGCCCATTATATCCCAAATGACATCCCCCCATGTATAAAGTGGCTAAGAAATTGAACGAAATTTAACGCCGTACTTTCCCTCAACATTCTCGCTAAAATCATCGACGGAATTCATCGACCTACTGCAAGACACCGCACCCGACGAAGACATAGCATCCTTGGACGTTGAAAGTTTATTTACTAACGTACCAGTGGATGAAACCATACAAATCATCATGGACAAGATATACCGCTCTGAGAAACAACCATTACCGATCCCCGAAAAAATCTCAAAAGAGATGCTGGAAGCATGTACAAAGGAAGCCCCATTCCTCTCACATAGGGGCGAAATATATCGGCAAAAGGACGGCGTGGCAATGGGTTCCCCCCTCGGGGTTCTTTTCGCAAACACCCAGAATCTATGGGAGATATATTGATGATATCTTTATCACAACAAAGGGCGACAATGACATAGAAGAATTGGTAAATAAACTCCAAGCAAATTCTACATTAAATTTTACGGTAGAAAGAAGTGATGAGAAGATGCTCCCTTTCCTGGACGTACTTGTGACCCAAAAGAACAACAAATACAATACCACCGTATACACTAAAAAGACAGACGCTGGGAGATGCTTAAATGCTAGAGGAGAATGACCCTCCGAATGCATATAAACGATCTGTGGTAAATGCATACATAAAACGCGCCATAACACACTGTTCCACGTGGAAAGCGACTAACGAAGAAATCAACAGAGTTCAACAGCTGCTCACAAATAACGGCTATCCAGATGACATGATCCAGCAAGTTGTCAAAAAGAGATTAGAGGCTTTCCATAACCCGACCCCGAGGAACAACACACAAGACAAAGACAAAGAAATAGTGATATACCATCAGATACCATACAACAAACACCACGAAGATGAAAGGAAAGCCATCCTTGGTATACTGCGAAGAGGAACCAACCCCCTAGCGCCATATAACAAAATAACAGCAAGGATTTACTGCAAACCAAACCTTACGGCCTCATTGGTAATGAAAAATAGTACGGCCCCATCGACGGTTTGTCTGTGCTGACGAGCAATGTGAGTCCCCCCAAAAATGCTATATCGGACACACAACCACTACACTCAAACGTCGCATGCAGGCCCACAGAAACCAAGGAGCCATTCATCAGCACTTTGTGGATACCCACAATAAAAAACCATCCCTACAAGAACTTCTCACAAACACCAAAATAATACACAAGGAGGCACTACAATCGTTTATTGATATCAGAAGCAGTCAGCATCGCAATGCAACGCCCCAATCTTAACATCCCACGTGAGGCAGACCGATCCTTGCCCTCATGTAGGAGGCAGCCCTTCAACCGCGTGGAACAAAACCACCACACGCGGACAGGAGCGCAACACTGACATTAAGTGAATTAAACATATATGTAATTAATATATATTTATGTATAATGTGTATATAATAACTTACTTTCAACTTTTTATATAATTTCTGTTGTTAACATATATTTATTTATTTGTCTTATTTATGTTTCACTATAGTCTTTTGTAAATACTTAAAACTAGTGATCTGGCAATTGTACTACCTTTCCGTCCTCATGACGTCACAAACGCATGTAGCTCATATTTGTATCAGTAACGCTTGATAACGTCAATACGTATAGGTTGACGGAAACAGCTGTCGCGTGTAAAAATACTGGAGTAAATGAAGAACCCCATTATGTGTCCATTAGTAACCTGAACAATGAAGTAAAGAAAATAATTAGAAAATATGAAGCAATTTCAAAAAAGCTGGTTAACAGTGAGAAAGCTATTCTATTCAATGAATGTTGTGTATATATATATATATATATATATATATATATATATATATATATATATATATATATACTCCAATAGCTGAAATTTATGCATACCCAAACGCACCCCAACCCCCCCTGAAGAGGTCGCATGACGCTGCGGAATTATTTTCTTTCTTTATAGAATAGTCGCATCTAATATACTGTTTGTTTTTCTTTTTAAGTGACGAAGGTCAACACTGATCTGTTATCATAATGATTACAGAGTTGTCAGATTCCTGCAGTGAGATTGGGATGTGTTCGTTTGGGTTGTCAGTGAGTTGCTGGAAAGCGTTTCCTTACCTTTGAGTGATGCTGAGTTCTTGGTCACATCTGCCTCGGTTAGAAAGCTCCTCTTTCCTTGAACAACTGCTTCTCGAAGGATTCAGCAAGAGAGTCCTTTTGGGAGAATGAGGTGACTGATCAACTGTGGAATATCCTCCTGCCACCTGTGGACATAACATGAGAAAGTGAAAGGTTTATCAGGAAGCAAGTACAGAATTATCTCTGCAGGTTTTACTATAAATTCCCGTTGTGTGGTATAATTATATCTGGTTTCTAAAGGTACTGTTGCTGACATTGTTATCGCGAAAATGATTAAATGACAGGATAGGTATATATATATATATGTGTATATATATATATATATATATATATATATATATATATATATATATATATATATATATATATATATAGTATATATATATATATATATATATATATAATATATATATATATATATAATATATATATATATATATTATATAGTTTGTGTGTGTGTGTGTGGGTGTACGCATGCATAAATAAGTGGAATAGAATAAGGCAGATAAAATTAATGAAATTTATGTAAATAAGCAAGATTCACAGCATTCTTTAGTAAAAACGGCCTAGTGGTTAAATAATTAAACAATTACTACTGATTTTATGATGCCATAATTATTCTTTGTGCCGCAGATGCAAAAACAGTTGAATTATTTTCCGTGTGAATGGAGGCTCCAGTGGCTCATGACCTTTGCAGAACCTGGAAGAGCTGTCATCATTTTTACCTTCATGCATTTCAACATCCGGGACAAAACATGGCAGTTTCCTACGTGGTTCTTGTTACCATTTGGGGGGAAATACTTTCCTAGCTTTTATGTTCTTTTCATCCTCTAATTTAGTTCGGTCAGGTGGAATAGACAAAAATGGAAATTAGGCTGTGCGATATTTAGGTCTATTCCTCATTAGAAATTATGATTTTTTCTTTTTTAATATTCTTCAAACGTTAAAGGCCATGAGTCATTTGCATTTTCAATGTTTATCATGCATTTTATGAGGGTCTCTCTCTCTCTCTCTCTCTCTCTCTCTCTCTCTCTCTCTCTCTCTCTCTCGGACAAGTTAAAAGTGAACTCACTTTTTAATTTTTCTTTATAGTTATTTCGCTGTTAAATTCAAAACGTAAGATTTTTATAAAGAAAGAAAACAACTGGTTGACTTTTCAGTAACCAAAATACCATATAGCTTTTAATTTCTACATACAAAATATATTACTTTATTCATTAATGATGAAGTTTCCTGCACATTAATGAAGACTTCCAACTAAGTCCTGCAATTTAGGGAAATTGAATCAGTTGTGTCTCACCCAGCAGTAATTAATTCAGGAATTACAAACTAAAGTTCTATAGTTCAGTATTCATTCATCTAAAGACACTGGCAGAGAATTAATATGTTTTGAAATACTCAGCTTCCTGCATTTTAAATTCCTCTCATAAAAACATAAGTAATACTGTGTCATATTGACTTTTATTTGTCATATCAAGACGAACATGACATTTCTCACTTTTGCAGCCATTTTGTTTCAAGGATCAGGAACGAGGGAATTACTTACTAGCATAAATTTGCATTGTTAGAATCCCAACTTTCCAATTACTAATATTATGAAATGCCCGTTAGGATGTAGTTCCGTCAGTGCCCTATAGGGGTTCACCGTAGGCATAACTAAAAGTTCTTTGCAGCGTCCTTAGCTGCTACCCCTTTTATCTCTTTTACTGTGCCTCCGTTCATCTTCTCAACTGCTTCGAGGTTTTCCTCCTGATACACCTTTCAAACCTTTCTACTCCCAGTTTTCTTTTTAGTGCTGAATGACCTTATAGTTCCCAGCGATAAGCTTTCGGCCTAAATGTTATATTCCAATTCATATTCTGTGAAAAACACTGTTTTTCGTTTCTTATGTTCCTTTCGGAGAAGCAGAAAACAGTCCGTAAGACAGTGTGTTTTTCTAGTAAATAATAATTTTCTTTATGAAGATGCTCGAGTTATTTGCTCGCGAGATTGTGTTTGCAAGACTTGTATACGTGTTTTAATCTTTTGAATGATTGACGTTTAACCTTTTGAGCTATTTACCTTTAACCTTTTGAATGGTCAACCTGTAACTTTTTAAATTATTTCTTTTGGCCTATGTCAAGCAACTGATTTCTCACTTTATTCACTGCGCTTTGCAACTGTTTAACATTTGATGAACTAATCTCTCTCTCTCTCTCTCTCTCTCTCTCTCTCTCTCTCTCTCTCTCTCTCTCTCTCTCTCTCTCTCTCTCTCTCAGCTGTTTTCAAATGACATATGGTATTACGGACTCGATTTTGAAGTTCAGTTTGGATATACAGTAATACACTTCCTCTTCATGGTAATGAAGCAGTATACCACACACATACAAATAGTATGTGTTTATACGCGCGCACACACACACACACACACACACACACACACACACACACACATATATATATATATATATATATATATATAATATATATATATATATATATATATATATATACATATATCCATCCATACATACATTTTGAATGCTCTAAAAGAATTAATGTCAGCAGGAATAATATCTAGAGCAACGGAGGCAAATTTGAAAGAATATATTGCATTACTTCGTAACTGTTGCAGCCGCTGTTTGTTCATAAAATTAATTTCTTTTTCTGTGAACAAAGCAAACAGAATATTGCAGTGGGTTGGCTTTGATTATAATCTGCGGATGTAAAAATCATTTTAATTTAAATCTTGCTTTCTGACTGGCTGGTAGGCTGATTCGGTGGCCTGTTTCAGGGATCATTACTTTCTCTCTCTCTCTCTCTCCTCTCTCTCTCTCTCTCTCTCTCTCTCTCTCGTTGTGCTTTTGAACAGTAGAATAGTCGCTGTTGGAGTAAATATGACTATATCTCATTTCCATTTTTAATATTTTCTTGTTTGTTATTTCTTGTACACAGATGTTCTCTCTCTCTCTCTCTCTCTCTCTCTCTCTCTCTCTCTCTCTCTCTCTCTCCACTGACCCATTGGCTTCTTCTGGGCTATACCAAGTTTACAATAGTTTTATTTCTTATCTATAGAAGGCACAGATCAATGAAACTTCAATAGATTTCACAGTTCCAAAAAATTAACATCAACAAATTTCACAGACCATTTGGCACTGAGCGGTTTCCATGCCCCTCCCCAAATCTAAATCTGCAGACCAGGGTGGGCCTGTGGAATTTGTGTTGAGTCTCTGTTTTGGATTCATGTTGCTCAGTCGGATTTGTGTCTGGAATCTCCATCCTATACTAGAATGACATTCCACTAAAAATCTATTGAATTATTGGTTGAAACAGCTGTCAGCTTAGGAACCAATAATTATGGAAACATAGGAAAGCCACTTCACTAAATATCTATTGAATTACTGGTTGAAACTTCTGTCAGCTTAGGAACGAATAACTATGGGAACATAGTTTAGCTGCCATTTTACTTTGACCCCTCAAGTCTTCAGCTTTGAAGACTGGAAATGTTGGAAATGTATTAATCAGGTTGTAGAGACTACGTCTGCATTAACTTTGAAAAAATAAAAGAATGACTGTGCTAAAAAATAATGCATAGATATATATATATATATATATATATATATATATATATATATATATATATATATATATATATATATATATATAACATACTATATATACGTATATATTATATATATATATATATATATATAGATATATATATATATATATATATGTATATATATATAGTAGTTTTCTTGCAAAACTATTTTAGCAGAAATTGCTATCATCCCACCTATTTGAGGGATCTTGAGAGAGTTTTTAAATGACATTGTTAAACCGAAAGCACCCACTTTTTATGTAACCTAAAAAAACAACTGTATATATCCTTGCCCTTTTGTTCAACATATCAAACTTTTAAAACGAGAGCTCACCGTCGTACTCAGCAATATGTACCCATATGTTAAATTTAATTTTATCTTTAAGAACCCCTTAAAAATCAGAAGTCTTTTCAAGTTCAAGGACACCCTACCGCAGTTAATGCGATCTTCAACGGTATATTTGTTTACTTGTCCCAAATGTAATTTGGGAACCTATGTCGGTAATTCGAGTCGGCTGTTGAAGGTTCGCATCGATTACCATCGGGGTGTCAGTCACCGAACAGGAATAACTTTATCTAAGAAAGAATTTTCTGCAATACGCAACCAAGCAATAAAATGTAAGCATAACATTCAGTACAATGATTTTAAAATCTTATCCCAAGCAATAGATAACCGGTCATTACCCTTTCTTGAGTCCTTCTTCATTAAACAATTGTCACCAACCCTCAACAACCATTCAACTGCTGTACAACTCAACATTACTTAATAGACCATTCGCTCTTTCTACCTTCTCGCCTTTGTATTTGCCTCTCCCCTTTTGTCAAAAATAAATAATAATTCAGTCTTATCCATACTTCTGTACCGCTATTTTTTGCTTTGCGTCCGCCTTTATATATATACTATATATCTTTTAATTTTTTTTTCTCCTTTTGTAATCATATACAGAATTATTTTTGCCTGTTAGGATTCAATGCTTTTCTCCTGTTTTTAGTATTAACGTAATTTTCTTAGTTGTTCACGTGTGGTTTGTGTTTTTAAATGTTTTGTTTGTTTATTTATTTTGAAGTGTCATTGTACTTAGTAGCTTTGCTTTTTACTGTCGGTCTCTTATTCAATTAATTACCGTCTTACTTTTATATAAAATTCGAATTTCACTGATATATTGTTAATTAATCTATTTATTTATTTTTTTTAAATAGCATAATTTATTACTGTGCCCCATTTTAGTCTGATTTAATGTATAGAATTTTAATTGTTTCCTTGTTTTTAGCCCTGAAGATGGGATTTGTATCCCGAAACGTAGGCGTTGGATGAAAATAAAGTTTTAACGAAAAATGCTGAAGTTTCTGCTGGCCATACTCTTTTTATTATATATATAAATATATATGGAATAACAGAAGAGCACCGCCACTTGGTTGTGACTCATAATGGTAGCTCGACAGGAAACGGACGAGGCCCTCACCCACTCCAATAAGGCTCAATAACTGAAGGGGATTTGGCACTAAGGACGACACCGGACATTCCTTTTCAAAATAACGGTTGTGGCGGAAGGCCAAAAGGGAAACCTACGACGCTGTAGACCGCTATCGGATCTCTCATCTCTCTCCGTCTCTCTCTCTCTCTCTCTCTCTCTCTTCTCCTCTCTCTCTACGTGAAACTCTCAGCTGCGGCTTATGAAACACTCAGCCGTGGCCCGGTGGTGGTCAGTGTTGTTGGCAACACCAGACGCACGAAAATGGCTAGCTTTAACCTAGAATAAAAGAAAAAACTACTGATGCTAGAGGGCTGCAATTTATTATGTTTGATGATTGGAGGGTGGAGCCCTCTAGCCCCAACAAATTTTAAGATCTGAGGGCGGGTATAAAAAGAGCAGGCGGACAGACAAAGCCGTCACAATATTTTCCTTTTACAGAAAACTAAAAGCATTCAAATTCGAAATAAAAAAAAAAAAACTCTATTTCGGACACAAATGGCCGTAGAGGAGCACAATATCTTTTAAACTTTGTAAGGGTGACACTGAAAATGATAACTATGAGGAGAAGTGTTTTTGAAAATTCTGATGGTTATCAGACGTGTATAATGATACTGTGTATAACAAAGTACGACAATGAATAATGAGTATTATAACCAGAAAAATGATTAATAATATGTATCATAAACATGAAATCATGGTTATGTGTATAACAAAAGGCAGCAGTGAATTACGTGTCAATGACTAGCCTGTACAATAAACAGGAACTAATGAATAATACGATTAATAAAAGAAAAGCAGCGAATAATATTCGCAAGAAATTAAAGTCATTGAATAAGAAGCACAAAAAGAGACTGGTCTTTACTTCTTCCTTTGAATGAAACTCTGTGAAGCAATGCATATTAATCTGTTGTATTTTCCATCGCTTACTATACAGCGAGCCATTCCCAAATGTCCCTTGTTTATATTTTCTGGATCTAAATGAAATTCCCTGTCTCTGCATTTGATGCACAGGGCCAAATTTCTCGTTTAATTGGATGGCCAGAACGCTCAGGGAGGGATTATGCCCCTTCATTACCCCGGGATTCTATTTAGGCCATGATTTTCCCTCTTATTGGCTGGTTAATCTCAACGCTCATCTCCACGTTAAAATAGTCCCTTTTTTTTTTTTTTTTTTTTTTTTTTGTCAAAGGAAAACCGCGAGAGACATGATTTAAAATAGCGACCAAAGACCCAATTTTTCATCGTAT
>NC_087211.1:15870508-15883008 GCF_015104395.2 Macrobrachium nipponense | reverse complement strand
CAAGAAAAGAGGCAACAGAATTAACCATCTGATGTTCATGGACGACATCAAGCTGTATGGTAAAAGCATCAAGAAAATAGATACCCTAATCCAGACTGTAAGGATTGTATCTGGGGACATCAGGATGGAGTTTGGAATAGAACAATGCGCCTTAGTCAACATACAAAAGGGGAGAGTAACAAGGACTGAAGGGATAAAGCTACCAGATGGGAGCAACATCAAACACATAGATGAGACGGGATACAAATACCTGGGAATAATGGAAGGAGGGGATATAAAACACCAAGAGATGAAGGACGCGATCAGGAAAGAATATATGCAGAGACTCAAGGCGATACTCAAGTCAAAACTCAATGCCGGAAATATGATAAAAGCCATAAACACATGGGCAGTGCCAGTAATCAGATACAGCGCAGGAATAGTGGAATGGACGAAGGCAGAACTTCGCAACATAGACTAGAAAACTAGGAAACATATGACAATACACAAAGCACTACACCCAAGAGCAAATACGGACAGACTATACATAACACGAAAGGAAGGAGGGAGAGGACTACTAAGCATAGAGGACTGCGTCAACATCGAGAACAGAGCACTGGGGCAATATCTGAAAACCAGTGAAGACGAGTGGCTCAAGAGTGCATGGGAAGAAGGACTAATAAAAGTAGACGAAGACCCAGAAATATACAGAGACAGGAGAAAGACAAACAGATCAGAGGAATGGCACAACAAACCAATGCACGGACAATACATGAGACAGACCAAAGAACTGGTCAGCGATTACACATGGCAATGGTTACAGAGGGGAAAGCTCAAGAAGGAAACTGAAGGAATGATAACAGCGGCACAAGATCAGGCCCTAAAAACCAGATATATCCAAAGAACGATAGACGGAAATAACATCTCTCCCATATGTAGGAAGTGCAATACGAAAAATGAGACCATAAACCACATAGCAAGCTAATGTCCGGCACTTGCACAGAACCAGTACAAAAAGAGGCATGACTCAGTGGCAAAAGCCCTCCACTGGAGCCTGTGCAAGAAACATCAGCTACCTTGCAGTAATAAGTGGTACGAGCACCAACCTGAAGGAGTGATAGAAAACGATTAGGCAAAGATCCTCTGGTACTATGGTATCAGAACAGATAGGGCGATACGTGCAAATAGACCAGACGTGACGTTGATTGACAAAATCAAGAAGAAAGTATCACTCATTGATGTCGCAATACCATGGGACACCAGAGTTGAAGAGAAAGAGAGGGAAAAAATGGATAAGTATCAAGAACTGAAAATAGAAACAAGAAGGATATGGGATATGCCAGTGGAAATCGTACCCATAATCATAGGAACACTAGGCACGATCCCAAGATCCCTGAAAAGGAATCTGGAAAAATTAGAGGCTGAAGTAGCTCCAGGACTCATGCAGAAGAGTGTGATCCTGGAAACGGCGCACATAGTAAGAAGAGTGATGGACTCCTAAGGAGGCAGGATGCAACCCGGAACCCCACACTATAAATACCACCCAGTCGAATAATAATAATAATAATAATAATAATAAATAATAATAATAATAATAATAATAATAATAATAATAATAATAAAATAATAATAATAATACGTAAAGGATTAATTTTTAAAGACACCAAGGTTTTGTTTATTACCTAATGCGCGATCATTTTTGTTTTCATTACAAACGCATAAAATTTTGCGGAGCTATCTAATCAGACCTTCTGTTTCATAACAAATTATCTTGGTCCCGACAGCCATTTTTCACATACTTTTCCAACAAAATTTGTTTTTTTTCTGGCGCAACTAAAACAAAAAACCTCCAACAACTCGACATCAATATCAGCCAGCAAGCCTAAAGAGGCTTAGACAGATATTCACAAAAAGGAAAAAAGATAAAAAGTAAAAGCAGTTCCTCTATCATCTTTATTTTTAACCCCGATCAGATCTGAGAGGCGAGATGTCTCAGTCAGCCTCCTCCTCTTCCAAAGTGCCATCGACTTGAAATTCAAGCTTCCAAAGAATATTATTGTGTTCATTAGCAAGAAGTATCAGAAGGCAAACACGGGAGGTAGAGATCACTTATTAAAAAAATGAAATAATAAATCAACAAATTAATAAATAGGAAAACATAAATAAGTAACAAGGGATAGAATTGTCACACTTGTTGATGTGGAGTTCCTAAGGCGTGTTCTTGAACCCAAATAGATAAATAAAAAATGCAATTTGTTGGTTTGTAGATCATATCAAACTTTCCTTAGCAAGTTCCATGAAATTCAGTATGTAGATTTTATTGTATTACCAAAATATACTAAAGATTAAGGTCAGTTTCAATACTAATAACTAAAATTCAGGTCAGTCAAACATATCCATAATTTCCCGAAAGGTGAACTTTCCTCTCCTCTGATAAGAATAGAAATATGAACGTCCTCACTCCGTGAGAAAATAGGATCGTATTCATTCCCGTTCATCACACTCCTAAACTGGATGAAGTTCTTTCATGAAACCTTGAATTTATGGCTTTAATTGATAACAAGGTCATCATTTCCACAAAGAATGATCGTTCCTGGAATCGGGAATCAAAACACCTCGACGATCAGGGGAGTAGTTAAAATGGCTCAGACCATTTACATTTCAATGCAAATTCCCGAAGTGGACGGAGACACTTCCCATTGATCAGGAAGTGATTCATCCCTTGAACATAAGAAGCAAAGCCAACCTCTTGTGAGTAATGGAATGGATATATATATCTGTCATATGGAAACATTATTATAAAACCGACTGTTGAAGTTATTTAGCAACATGGGTACCAGCAGTGGCATTTCCATAATGAACAACATTCAGAAATGTTCCGATTGGATGACTCCAATTAAGAAACCCGATCGGTCAGCAGTAAATAAACTCTGCCAGCTATGGAGGGGAATATATTTTTAATCAGGAAAAGGTTAATGAGTTCGAAGTAAAAGAATGGTACGAAATATCTCTCTCTCTCTCTCTCTCTCTCTCTCTCTCTCTCTCTCTCTCTCTCTCTCCTTAAAATTCACTAATTTTAAAATTGTTAAAACTCACGCGGATATGGTAGAGGAAGACCCCAAACTCTCTCTCTCTCTCTCTCTCTCTCTCTCTGTCTCCAAAACTGAACAGTTTTAAAGTGGCTAAAACTCGTTTGGAGACTGTCAAGGAAGCCCGAATTCTCTCTCTCTCTCTCTCTCTCTCTCTCTCTCTCTCTCTCTCTCTCCCAGACTGGATATCTAACAGATCTAAGTGAAGCCTTAAACCTGGAACGGTGGTGGTCTCCGAAGAAGCGCAGATAGATAGATACTGATGCAGAGTTGGGGTTCCTGGAGCAAGAGCCGAGATCCCTTCGCTCTGATGTGTTCCTGATTAAACCATTGTTCCCGGCGGCGCCATTATGCCTCTCTACTTTCAGGATTCATATTCAGCGGATGTTACTGCTTTCACGTGTCAGTGTCACGGAAAAGAAACAATTGAATTCAAGATAAAGCTGTCATGGGAAATGACAGCTTTATCGAGAAGTGTTCGTGAACTGTCGGTGATAAGATTAGTGTGAAAATAGTAGTATAAAGCGTCTACTAAGTTAGTTTATCAAGTGAAATACTGTAAATCAGTAAGTTCCAACTGTGGAAAAAATTAGTGAAATTTAGCGTGTTTAGCAGATTCGCAATACGACGAGGTAGCAGGAAGAGAGCTTGCATGTCTCATCTATGAGATCAACAACAGCCCTAACCAAAAAGATACAAAAGCATTCATAGATATATTAGAAGGATATGATCCTTCAAACTGGAGCAAATCAACAGAAAACATCTTGAAAATAATTGAAGAAGTTCCAAATAAAATCCAAGTGGTCAAGAGGCTCATAAAGAAAATATACATAAATCAACATATTCCGACAAAGAAAATGAATAAGGTGAACATTGTGAATATCCTAATTGATGCAATAGGAAAAAGAATGCCAAAAGCATGCAAACTGTGGAAGGTGTGGTATAGCATAGTAAATCCACAAAACCTGATCAGAAAATGTTCTGCATGCAACATTCCGACACATCCTCAATGTGCTGAAGTAATGCAAGATGTGAGTAAGGATACCAGAATATTTTGCTCAACTTGTCTATCATGGATAGACAATGTTATTAAATCAAGACTTAATGTGCAAATAGTTGAGGATGAAGAAGAAGAGGAAGAAGAAGAGTAAAATGGAAGAGAAGAAAACAAAACTGAAATGACAGAAAAAAATAAGGAAAACAAAGAACAAGACACGAGTATGGATGCAGAGATAATCATTGATACTACATATGAGGCAATCAAGCAGGATACATACAAAGAAATAAATTATGACATGACAGCACAAAATAAAATCCCGAAGAGGCTCTACCCTGATCTGCACACTCATGGGAAAGAGGAAAAAATAGACAAGAAAGACAAAGTCTGCACCCTTTTGAAAAGAGGGAATTGCAGATTCGGAGAAAGATGTTACTACAAACATCCCAAGGTATGTCACAACTATGAAATCTATGGTAAATGTTCATACCTAGACGGTTATGAGGATGATTGCAGAGATCTGCATCCAAAAATATGCAAAAACCTAAAAGAAGGAAAAGGATGTAAGTTCAACAAAAAATGTAAATATATGCACCCTGCAGCCATGAATCAAAATCAATTAAATAATCAATTAAATGATAAAATCCATAATAAGAAAGAAACAAATAAAGAAAGGAACAAAGAACATGAGGTGAAGGAAAAAAGCAAGCCATGACCGCGATATGGTGTGTCAGCAAAAAATTTCCAAGCATCAGCTCCAAGATACTACAGCTCAAGAAGTAAATACTGTATGTACGATGCTAGGGAATATTGCAGATACAGAGAAAATTGCAGATTCAAACACAAAATGAATAATTATGATGAAGGAGGATCAAATATTTTGGAAAAGTTGGATTTTTTAATGTCAGAATTTCTGGAAATAAAGAAAAGAACAAGATACCAGAAGAGGAAAGAAACATGGGAAAATCCTTATTATTTCCCATATTAAATGAAGGAGATAACACGCAAACCATCATAGTGATGAATGCGCAGGGTTTAGTTACGAGTAACTCAAAAAGAAAAATAGAGGACGTAGAAGAACTAACCAACCCTTAAATTGACAGATAGAAAAAATAGGAATCAAGGGGGAACTGCGATATATGGGAAAGACGAAAAACAAGGAAAAATATATGAGAAATATAGTAACTCAGAACGTGAACTAAAAGCGGTAGAATTTGAATCTGAAAATTAATGAACATAGTAGTATATACACCCCCTAATACTAAAGAGTTTGACACAATAATAGAAAAATTGGATGATATATGTAGAAATCACAAGGACTGGACTATTCTCCTATACGGAGACTTTAACTTTCCTTTCGTAGACCGGAAAGAATAAATACGAGATTGTGGTTGTATTTATACATATAAAAAAGAGAGTAATACTAGTGCAGAATATAAGAGGCAATTCGAAAAGCTATTAGATATGCTACTAGAATACAACATTCAACAAATAAATCACCTGCCAACAAGAAAGGAATATACTTACGACCTAGTATTTGTGAATGAGGTGAATTATGTTAAAGAAATAATAGTTTATAATGCGAGTGTTTCAGACCATAATGTCATAGAATTAACAGTCCATTCCAAACAAGTGAAAACAGAGATAAGCAAAAAATGAAAAAGTGGGAAGGATATGGTAAATACAACTTCTGGAGTAAAAATATAAAATGGTCAGAAATAAATGAAGAATTAAACAAAGATTGGGATAGCATTTTCGTAAGTGATGACATAAGGGTAAATACGGAGATATTATATAAAATATTATAGAAAATAGTGGATAAATATATACCGAAGAAGAAAAGTAAACATCAGTCATTCATACCAAGAGACAGAAGGATCTTGTTCCAGAAAATCAGGAAATGGAAAAAAGGTCTTGCAAAAGAAAAAAAATGCATGGAAAGTGATCAAACTAAAAAGTAAGATAGAAAATGGTGAACAAAAGATTATGCAATCAAAAGAAAATGAAAAACGGGACTTGGAGAAAAAACCCTAGTAAATATCAAGCAAAACCCCAAACTAATGTACTCGTATGCGAAAAAGATGAATAAAAGACGAATAGAAATAGGCCCTCTATGAATTGAAGGGAGATTAACGAATGAAAAAAAGGAAATATGCAACATTTTGGCCGAAAGATATAAGAGAGAATTCACCCTAGAATAGATAATGAAGATAATGATTCAGTAGTAAGGGATGAAAATAGTGAATATTTAGCAGACAGATATTAATAAAGCTGATATTGTGCAGGTTATTAATGAAATTAAAAATGGAGCTGCAGCTGGGCCTGATGATGTCCCTGCTATTTTGTTAAAGAAAGTAGTTCATTCTATAGCAAAGCCACTTGCAATTTTATTAAGACAAAGTGTAGATACAGGCAAGATTTATGATGAGCACAAATTAGCATATATTACCCCTACTCTCAAAAGTGGATCAAGACTATAGGCAAGTAATTATAGGCCTGTGAGTCTAACATCACATATGAAAATGTATGAAAGGTTAATGAAGAAAAATATTATGAAACATTTAATACATTTAATAAAAAATAATTTGTTTGCTATAGGATAACATGGTTTTGTACCCGGAAAAAGTACACAAACCCAACTGTTAGTCCACCGTGAGAACATATACAAAAATATGAAAAGCGGAAATGAAACAGATTTGATTTATCTAGACTTTGCAAAAGCTTTTGACAAAGTAGACCATAATATATTAGCGAAGAAAATTAGAAAACATAATATAGTGGATAAAGTAGGAAGATGGTTAAAAGAGTTTTTGCACAACAGAAAACAGATAGTTATTGCAAACGGTGAGAAATCGAATGAAGCTAAGGTAATATCAGATGTGCCACAAGGTACGGTGTTAGCTGCATTACTGTTTGTTATTATGATTGCAGACATAGACAGTAATGTTAAGTGAGTAGTTTTGCCGATGACACAAGAATAAGTAGAGAAATTACTTGTGATGAAGATAGGAATGTGCTACAAAGAGACCTTAACAAAGTATATGATTGGGCAGAGGTAAATAGGATGGTATTTAACTCTGATAAATTTGAATCAATAAATTATGGAGACAGAGAAAGAAAGCTATATGCATATAAGGGACCTAATAATGAGACCTTGGTGTGATGTTGAATAGGAACATGTTATGCAATGATCAAATAGCAATTCTATTGGCAAAATGTAAAGCAAAAATTGGAATGTTGTTACGGCACTTCAAAACAAGAAAAGCTGAACACATGATTATGCTTTATAAAACATGTTCGTAGTCCACTTGAATATTGCAATATGATATGGTACCCACAATATCAAAAGGATATTGCACAAATAGAGAGTGTACAAAGGTCGTTTACAGCTAGAATAGAAGAAGTTAAGGACCTTGACTACTGGGAAAGACTACAATCCTTAAAATTATATAGTCTAGAAAGGAGAAGAGAACGCTACATGATAATTCAGGCATGGAAACAGATATAAGGAATTGCCGAAAGCATCATGGAGCTAAAAATATCAGAAAGAGCAAGCAGAGGTAGATTAATAGTTCTCAAAACTATACCAGGAAAAATAAGGAAAGCACACAGGACATTAATCCATTATGCACCAGCATTGACAATGAAGCGTCTATTCAATGCGTTGCCAGCTCATCTGAGGATATATCAGGAATGAGCGTAGATGTGTTTAAGAATAAGCTCGACAAATATCTAAGCTGCATCCCAGACCATCCAAGAGTGGAAGATGCAAAATATACCGGAAGATGCACTAGTAACTCAATGGTAGACAATAGAGGTGCCTCACACTGAGGGCCCTGGGGCAACTCGAACAAGATGTAAGGTGTAAGGTAAGGTCTGGTACGCGTTGTCTAAGTGCATTTATGAATCCATTTCAACGAAATAAAATCTGTTGGTATTAGATTTTCGTGATCTCCAACCGCATTTTCTGTAGAACTTGAATTTTACATCAGGTTTTTTGCTATTAAAGTTTTCTGCCTTATGGGAATACCAAACAAAAAAATCAAATTTTAATTGTAATTTTGATAATATTTGCAACTGGAAACCATTGAGACGATAGGAAACCAGTTTAAAAAAAATTACATAGCATTTCCTCTTTATAAGAATTATTTAGCATTCAAGATATAATGTGAATTCTTGTAGAATCAACTCACCTTTTGTCACTGGGAGAATATATTAGAATGTTACAATTGAATATCAGTATAAGAGCAATAGTTTTAGGAGATCACAGCAGAATATTACTATGAAAGAAATAATTTTATAAGAATAGTCATGAAGGCTCTGACTTTAATAACAATAAAGAACGTGATTGTTCTTGATATTCTTCAGTAGTAACAGGACCACTAAGCGTGGGTAAGAGTACGATGAAAGATTGGGTCTCTGGTCGTTATTTTAAATCCTATCTCTCGCGGTTTTCCTTTGACAAAAAAAAAAAAAAAAAAAAAAAAAAAAAACACTATTTTAACTTGGAGATGAGCGTTGAGATTAACCTGCCAATAAGAGGGAAAATCATGGCCCACTGTCCTAAATAGAATCCCGGGGCAATGAAGGGGCATAATCCCTCCCTGAGCGCTCTGGCCATCCAATTAAATAAGAAAATTGGCCCTGTGCATTATATGCATTGAATCACAGAGTTTCATTCAAATGAAGAATTTTTACCAGTCTCTTGTTGTGCTTCTTATTCAGTGATTTTATTTTCTTGCAAATATTATTCGCTGCTTTTCTTTTATTATACGTATCATTCATTAGTTCCTGTTTATTGTACACGCTAGTCATTGACACATAATTCATTGCTGCCTTTTGTTATGCACATAACCATGATTTCATGTTTATTATACATAATATTAATTATTTTTTTCCTTTTGTATAATACCAACATTATTCATCATTGTGTTTTTTTTATAAACAAAATTATTCTTTTTAATGTCGTACTAGATATTATTTCTGCTAATTATTTCTTTCAGATAATTCAAAATGTTTGTATGAATGGATACATACATACATACATACATACATACATACATAACAACATGCACCACACACACACACACATATATATATATATATATATATATATATATATATATATATATGTGTGTGTGTGTGTGTGTGTGTGTGTGTGTATGTATGTATGTATGTATGTATGTATGTATGTATGTATCCATTCATACAAACATTTTGAATTATCTGAAAGAAATAATTAGCAGAAATAATATCTAGAGCAACGGAGGCAAATTTGAATGAATATACTGCATTACTTCATAACTGGTGCATCCACTGTTTGTTCATTTCTTTTTCTGTGAACAAATCAAACTGAATATTGCAGTGGGTTAGCTTTGATTATTATCTGCGTACGTAAAAATCATTTTAATTTAAATCTGGCTTTCTGACTGGCTGGTAGGCTGATTCGGTGGCCTGTGTTTCACGGCTCTCTCTCTCTCTCTCTCTCTCTCTCTCTCGTTGTGCTTTTGAACAATGGAATAGCTGCTGTTGGAGTAAATATGACTATATCTCATTTCCATTTTTAATATTTTCTTGTCTGTTATTTCTTCTATACAGATGTTCTCTCTCTCTCTCTCTCTCTCTCTCTCTCTCTCTCTCTCTCTCTCTCTCTCTCTCTCTCCTTCCATTCGACCTATTGGATCTTCTGGTCTACATCAGTTTACATAGTTTTATATTCTGATCTATACAAGGTACCGATAAATGAAACTTTAACAGAAATGTCAGTTCTATGAGAGGCTTCCATGCTTAGGAACCAATAACTATGGTAACATACTTGCCATCTTACCTTAGCCCGACAAGTCTTCAGCTTTAAAGACTGGAAATGTTGGAAATGTAGTAAGCATATATATATATATATATATATATATATATATATATATATATATATATATATATATATATATATATATATATATATATGTGTGTGTGTGTGTGTGTGTGTGTGTGTGTCACACACACACACACACACACATATATATATATATATATATATATATATATATATATATATATATATATTATATATATATATATATTATGATATGTGTGTGTGTGTGTGTGTGTGTGTGTGTCTGTGTGTGTGTGTGTATAAACACATATGTGTATATGTGTGTTACACTACTCCATCACAATGAAGAGAAAGTGTATTATTATATAGCCAAATTGAACTTCAAAAAAATTTCCCCCCACTTTCTTGTGTGGATTCTACCATATGTCATTTAGAAACAGCTTGAAGAGGAGAGAGAGAGAGAGAGAGAGAGAGAGAGAGAGAGAGAGAGAGAGAGAGAGAGAGAGAGAGAGAGAATAAGCAGTTCATCAAATGTTAAACAGTTGCAAGGCGCAGTGAATAATGTGATAAATCGGTTGCTTAATTAAGAAAGCTTGACATAGTCAAAAAGAAACAATTTAAAATGTTAAAGGTTAACCATTCTTAAGGTTAAAGGCAAATAGCTGAAAAGGTTAAATGTCAATCATTCAAAAGGTTAAAACAAGTATACAAGTCTTATAAACACATTCTGGCGAGCAAATGGCTCGAACATCTTCATAAAGAAAATTATTATTTGCTAGAAAAACACCCTGGCTTACGGACTGTTTTCTGCTGATCCGAAAGTAACATAAGAAACGAAAAACAATCCTTTTCATAGAATAGGAATTGGAATATAACATTTAGGCCGAAAGCTTATCACTAGGAACTGTGAGGTCATTCAGAGCTGAAAGGGAAACTGGGAGTAGAAAGGTTTAAAAGGTGTAACAGGAGGAAAACCTCGAAGCAATTGCACTGTTAAACAATCGTCAAGAAAGGGTTGAAAATTAGAGGGAAGAGAGAGAAGATGAACGGAGGCACAGTAAAAGGAATGAAAGGGGTTGCAGCTATGGGCCGAAGGGACGCTACAAAAAACCTTCAGTTATGTCTACGGTGCACCACGTGAGGTGCACTGACAGCACTACGTCCTTACGGGCACTTCATATAATATTAATATTAATTTTGAGAGTTGGGATTCTAACACTGCAAATTTCCACGAGCAAATATTTCCCTCGTTCCTGATCCTTGAAAAAAAATGGCTGCAAAGGTGAGAAATGTCATGTTCGTCTTGATATGCCAAATAAAGTCAATTTGACGCACAGCATTACTTCTGTTTTTATGAGAGGAGTTTGAAATGCAGGAAGCTCATTATTTTAAAACATTTTAATTCTCTGTCAGTATCTTTAGATGAATGAAGAGAGAACTATTGAACTTTACTTTGTAATTCCTGAATTAATTACTGCAGGTGAGACAACTGATTTAATATTCCTTAAGTGCAGGACATGGTTGAAAGTCCTCATTAACGTGCAGGAAACTTCATCGTTAATGAATAAACATATATTATGTATTTAAAAATTAAAAACTAAATGGTATATTGGTTACTGAAAAGTCAACCAATGATTTTCTTTCTTTATAAAAATCTCATATTGTGAAGGTAACAGCGAAATGACTATAAAGAAAAGTTAATAAGTGAGTTCAATTTTAACTTGTCCAGAGAGAGAGAGAGAGAGAGAGAGAGAGAGAGAGAGAGAGAGAGAGAGAGAGAGAGACCCTCATAAAATGCATGATAAACATTGAAAATGCAAATGCCTCGTGGCCTTTAACGCTTCAAGAATATTAAAAAAGAGTAAATCATAATTTCTAATGAGAAATAGACCCAAATATTGCACAGCCTAATTTTCCTTTTTTGTCTCTTCCACCTGACTGAACTCAATTAGAGGATGAAAAGCATATGAAGCTATGATAGTATCCCCCCCCCCCCAAATGGTAACCAGAACTGCGTAGGAAACTGCCATGTTTTGTCCCGGATGTTGAAATGCATGAAGGTAAAATGATGGCAGCTCTTCAAGTTTCTGCAAAGGTCATGAGCCACTGGAGCCTCCTTTCACACGGAAAATAATTCAACTTTTTTTTTCCATCCTCGACACAAAGAATGATTACGGCGTCATAAAGTCAGCAGTAATTGTTTAATTATTCAACCACTACAGCGTTTTTACTAAAGAATAAATGGTTGCTGTGAATCTTGCTTATTTACATACATTTCTTTAATTTTATCTGCCTTTTTTATTCCATTTATTGTTTGCGCACGTTTCTGTAAAAAAAAAATACTTGACGAGGCTCGTCAGTTTTAAGTACGTATCCTCTCATTTAATAATTTTCACGATAACGATATCAACAACAGTACCTTTAGAAACCAGATATGATTATGTATTAAATTTATGTATTAAAACCTGCAGAGATAATGCTGTACTTGCTTCCTGATAAACCTTTCGCTCTCTCATTTTATGTCCACAGGTGGCAGGAGGATATTCCACAGTTGATCAGTCACCTCATTCTCCCAAAAGGACTCTCCTGCTGAATCCTTTGAGGA
>NC_087211.1:15853008-15855508 GCF_015104395.2 Macrobrachium nipponense | reverse complement strand
TCTCTCTCTCTCTCTCTCTCTCTCTATCTCTCCTTTCAATCCTCAGCTGAAGGCCCTTATTATGGACAATGTCGACAGAATAAAGTGAACTCAAGAGGTCTCCGAAGGGAAATCAGCCACCTGATAGTGACAAGTTAAAGTAAAGGCTTATAAATGCATAAATATGAGGAAACAGACAACAGAAGAGACTGACGTGAAATTTAGGAGACGTCAGCAGAAAAAAGGAATGAATTTGTTCTTCGTTTACACATCTGGATATATGTGAGAGTCATATCACATTTCCGTGATTCATATACATATATCGAGCTACAATGTCCTTTAATATCTAATTCGCTCTACCTCGGAATTAATATATTTTCAATATATGCTAACCGAAGGGGAATTTTTTCTCGATAATAGACTTGCCTGGACCAGGGCGCGAACCCATGGATCCTTTCAAATCCAGGAACGTCAGTGAAGCTTTTACCTACTACACCACCGCAAGAGGCCTCTTGCTGTGGTGTAGTAGGTAAAAGCTTCACTGATGTTCCTGGATTTGAAAGGATCAATGGGTTCGCGCCCTGGCCAGGCAAGTCTATTATCGAGAAAAAATTCCCCTTCGGTTAAGCATATATGAAAATATATTAATTCCGAGGTAGAGCGAATTAGATATTAAAGGACATTGTAGCTCGATATCTGGATATATGTAGTATGTATGTATGTATGTATACACCTAATAAAAGGAGCCCATAAAAACACCAAAATATAGAGAGAAAAATACTATATTTCAGAGACTGCTGTCTCCCTCTTCAGGTAGATAAATGAGAAAAGTTACAGAAAACCTGGTATTTATACCAAGAGGTATAAATACCAGGATACTACATCTCAAGTATAAAAGACCCGTTAAAACTCTGGTTTAAAACTAAGGATTATATTTCAGTACTTGGTAAAGGTGGCAGCTAGGCCACCAAAATATAGACCTTAGCTTTAAACCAGAGTGTTTTTAATGGGCCTTTTTTACTTGAAATATATATATATATATATATATATATATATATATATATATATATATATATATAATATATATATATATATATATATATATATATATATATATATATATATATATATATATATATATATAAGCATTGCTCTAAAAAAGAAGCACTGATTCATTCTTTTGCATTGCATTCAATATTCATTTTTTCATCTCACGGGAACGAACCAATGGAGGGTAGGAGACGTGATATACTAATATACTACAGCTTGGAAGGGGAAGCCCTCGATTGCATATAAATGAAAACCTGTGTATTTCTATCAGGGGTGGAAGTCCGCGGAAGGCAAAAATGAATAGACTTACATTCAATCACTTTTGCTGTCCAACATCGCTTCTTGTTTGAAGGGATGATTGATTGCTATGGACGACGAATAAAGGAAAGAATGAGAGAAAATAAGTCTTGTGTCATTGTTTTATCAATGACTGACTGGGAACTGGAAGATTAAATCTGTGACCTCAAAGGTCAAGGTTTTTTTTAAAAATCCACTAGAGACGGTTTCTTTGGCTCATTGCTAACAAAAACTTTCTTATTGAATCTACTATTAACGCAATATATAACTTTTCAATTTCTTCAGAATTTTGATTACAGAATTTACTAAACTATAACGTAGCGCTAATTAAAAGTGGAACGAAATCTTTGCTAAGTCATACACACACACATACACACATATATATATATAATATATATATATATATATATATATATATATATATATATATATATATTATATATATATATATATATATGTTTTTTGTGCGTGCGTGTAAAACGACCCTTACCATCCAGCGACCACAGGGCCATAATTGGGCCAAGTTTTCTGACAGGGAGGCATTAGCTTCTGTCAAATTTTCTTGCTCACTTCTCTCTCCTCTCTGAAGTTGCCTCATTTGTTTTTCTGTCGGGAGCTCCTACTTCCATTTTCTTTTCCACGCAAAACTCTCCTCCTGTTTCTCCTTCGAGCGTTTTATCTATCGTCTCGTACCTTTATGATAATAATAATAATCATAATGATATATATATATATATATATTATATATTATATATATATATATATATATATATATATATATATCTAATAAAAGGAGCCCATAAAAACACCAAAATGGTAGAGAGAAAAGTACTATATTTCAGAGACTGCTGTCTCTCTCTTCAGGTATATGAATGAGAAAAGTTTACAGAAAAGGTGGTATTTATACCAAGAGATTCGTCCACAAGTAAGCAATTTAGGTCACCCCCGCTGATAATCTTCCTTTAATCTTCTTAAGCGTTGGTTGAATGAACACTGCGTCGACGATGTCTGATGTCCAATTCCCTTTTGAGATGTTCATTACCTGCTTCTCTTTTATTAAGGCCGATTCCATCATTTGACTCTTGTACGGCAGTTGCTGCTATAAATTACACGTGACATATTCCGTTTATTCTTTTATTGATGGTTATGTTCATTTATATGATGAAAAAAAATA
>NC_087211.1:15828008-15848008 GCF_015104395.2 Macrobrachium nipponense | reverse complement strand
TCCTTCCCAAAACAGCCAGACCTCTTCCACTATCTTATATATAGCCTAAGATGACGTCGTCCTCCTGAAAAATGAGAATGTCACTCAGTTCTTAGCTCAGATAGAGTAAGGTACAATACATTTTAACACCATAATTTTTTATATATAAAATTTTAAAAGTTTCTTCAATATTAAGTTTTCAATGTTTTTTAATAATGTTTTAGCTTGTTCTTGTTTGTTTTAAATTCAAGCTTCTTGTTTTTAGACTTTGTGAGTTTTTTTAACTGAGTCTTTTTTAATTTTTATTCTTTGTATTTTACAGCCCTGATGATGAGACATGTCGTCTCGAAAATTTGGCCAATAAATTTAAAATGCTACGATGGCTGTTTGCTGTTTTCTATTCCTACTATATATATATATATATATATATATATAATATATATACTATATATATATATATACATATATATATATATATATATATATAATCACTCGAACATTATGTAAATTTAATCATTCTGCAAAACTGCCCCAACAACGCCCATGAAAGATAGAAGAAGGAGAAGAAGACTGGAATCCAGTGGAAGCTTCAACACAGGGCAAGAAACAGACAGCAGAATGGAACACCCACATTCCTCTCGCCTAATTTCCAGCTGAACGCGGATGCATAATGCAACTATGGTGATGAGACGAAAACACAAATGTCCTCTGGCGCTGTAGAAATTCACACGTCCTCGACTTTACTTCAAAACCTTTTGAACTCAAATTCAAACTCAAAAGCTCCGTTTCGAATGCAGGTGGCCAGAGACAAAGGTAAACATACAGTGGGGATCCAGACATCCTCGACGTTATTGAAAAAAGTAAAAAATGCGCCGAAGTTTCTTGGCGCAATGGAGTTTTCTGTACAGCGTTTAATGCTATATGAAACTCTCAGCCACGGCCAATGAAGCTGTCAGCTGCTGCCCGTGAAGCTTTCAGCCACAGCCCGGTGGTGGCCTGTGTTGTTGGTACCTAGACAGGTGCAGACGCACGATCATGGCTAACTTTAACCTACCAATTAACATACCAATTTGCAGCCCCCTGGCCTCAGCAGATTTTAAGATCTGGAGGCGGACAGAAAAAGTGCGGAATTTCTTTAGGACACAAATTGTCATAGACGTGCACAAAGTCTTTTAAACTTTATAAGGAGGAAACTGAAAATGATAACTATGAAACAGAGATGTGACAATTATGATGGGTATCAGACGTGGGTAATGATACTGATACTGTGTATAACAAAAGTACGACAATGAATAATGTGTATTATATTAAACAGGAAATAATTAATAATTTGTATAATAAACATGAAATCATGATGATGTGTATAGCAAAAGGCAGCAATGAATTTGTGTCAATGATTAGCGTGTACAATAAACAGGAACTAATGAATAACACGATTAATAAAAGAAAAGCAGTGAATAATATTTGCAAGAAATTAAAATCATTGAATAATAAGCACAGCAAGAGACTGGTAATAATTCTTCATTTGAATGAAACTCTGTGAATCAATGCACATTAATCAGCTGTATTTTCCATCGCTTACTATACAGAGCCACTCCCAAATGTCCCTTGTTTTAATTTCCCACATCTAAATGAAATTCCCTGTCGCTGCATATGATGCACAGGGCCAATTTTCTTGTTTAACTGGATGACCAGAACGCTCAGGGAGGGATTACGCCCCTTCATTACCCCGGGATTCTATTTAGGACAGTAGACCATGATTTTCCCTCTTATTGACTGGTTAATCTCAACGCTCACCTCCAAGTTAAACAGTGTTTTTTTTTTATTTTATTTTATTTTATTTTTTTAAGGAAAACCGCAAAAGACATGATCTAAAATACCGACCAGAGACCCAATTTTCAATCGTACTCTTACCAATGCTTAGTGGTCCCGTTACTACTGAAGACTATGAAGAACAATCACGTTCTTTATTGTTATTAAGGGTTAGAGTCTTCATGACTATTCTCCTAAAATTATTTCTTTCATACTAATATTCTGCTGTGATCTAAAACTATTGCTCTTGTACTGAAATTCAATCGTAATATATTCTACCAGTGCCAAAAGGCGAGTTGATTCTACAAGAATTGATATTGAGCCTCGAATGCTAAATAATTCCTATGAAAGGTAAATGGTATATAATTTTTTTTCTTTAAACTGGTTTCCTATCGTCTTCATGGTTTCGAGTTGCAAATATTATCAAAAGTACAATTAATATTTGAAGCTTTTTCGTGAGGCATTCCCATAAGACAGAAAACTTTGATAGCAAAAAACCAGATCTAAAATTCAAGTGCTACAGAAAATGCGACTGGAGATCACGAAAATCTAATACCAACAGATTTTATTTCGTTAATATGGATTCGTAAACGTACTTAGACAACTCGTACCAGCGTTATTTTCCTTGACAGTATTATCTTGAATTCAATTGTTTCTTTTTTTCCGTGATACTGACAAGTGAAAGCAGTAACATCCGCTGAATATGAATCCTGCAATAGAGAGGGCCACAATGGCGGTGCCGGGAACAATGGTTTAATCAGCAACACATCAGAGAGAAGGGATCTCGTCTCTTGCTCCAGGAACCTCAACTCTGCATTAGCTACGTATCTATCTGCGCGTCTTTGGAAACCACCACCATTCCAGGTTTAAGGCTTTCACTTAGATCTCTTAGATCCAGTCTGAGAGAGAAGAGAGAGAGAGACAGAGGGAGAGAGAAGAGAGAGAGAGAGATTACGTTTTATAGTAGGGGAGAAAGGAGAAAAACACAAATAGAGAATTATCACTTCACCCATCGACTCTGAAAAGGTTTTTTTGATCTGAGAAGGAGTTTAGGAGAACTAGAGAAAAAATAGAAGGAGGCTCCATAATTAAATATGTGATGATGACAAAGAACTCCCGCTACAGATTGTGAGACGAGAACTCATCATGACATAATCGAAAGCGGAGAGCGCCAGAGTGATATTCATCTCCTAAACCTCAAAGCATCCTGAAGGTCCTTTGAAGGTTGGAAGGATTGGAAAGCCAAACGGTTTGAGATATCCTAATTGTCAGGACTCAAAGAAGGAAGGCGGATGTTTCCTATTTAAAGGATATGTGAAGTCCTTGAGAGAGAGAGAATCTTGGAGCGGTTGATGGTGGGACAAATCGCTTTACTTGTGGAAAATATCAAACCGATTGTTATTCTTTTTCATTTTTGGCTGGTTCCATATTCTTAGAAATGATTTATTTTTTGACTCATGGTAACCATACACAACTGGGGCACCATACACACAAACCACACACGCACAACTAATTCATTATTATTAGTAATATTATATATTATATAATAATATATTCTATATATATATATAAGATAGATATATTATCTAGATACTATAATAATATAATTATAATATAATACGTTATATATTATATACATATATATAATATATTAATATAGATAATATATCTAATAATATATCATATTTAGAAATATACTTAACTTTCGTTCATATATATAAGCGGAAGAAAGAAACATCTGCTTAGGAACAAAAGTAAAAAAATGCCAGAATTTATGAATAATGGGACACTCAACCATTATTACGAAATAGCAATTACAATTGGGACTTAGCAAATATTAAAGTATAAATCATTAGGCTGTTCGTATACATGAAACGATTTGCGAGATTTAATCGTAGAACTTTTTCCTCAGAGAAACAAAGTAATACAGAAATTGTATTGGACAGATATTTCGAACCATTTCTTTTTACTTCGATCTCATTAACCTTTTTCTAATTAAAAATATATTGCCCCTCCACAGCTGGCAGAGTTATTTATTTACTGCTGACTCGAGCGGGTTTCTTCATTGGAAGATACCAATAGGAACATCTCTGCAATGCTCCTTCATTATGGAAATGCCGGTTTTAGAATAATGTTTTTCATATTAAAACGGATTATAATCCACCTTCATTCCATTACTCAAGAGAGGGGTTTCGTTTTTGTTTCTTAATTTAGTTAATTTGTTTTTAACTTTGTATTATTAAAGATTTCTTTTTTTCATAAGTGATCTCTTGCCATCCCGCAATTTCCCTTTGCCTTCTTGAATACTTGCTTGCTAAATGGAACACCTTAATTATTCTTTGGAAGCTTCCAATTTCAAAGTCAATTGCCCCTGTGGTGGATCGTGATCACGAATAATAAGAATAATATAATAATAATAATAAACAAAAAATAATAATAAGAATAATAATAATAAAACGCAGGAAACATATGAACAATATACAAAGCACTACAACGCCCAAGAGCAAATACTGGACAGGAACTATTACAAACAAAAAAAAAAAACCGAAAAGGAAGGAGAGGATTGGACGTACTAAGTATAGAGGACTGCGTCAACACGAGGGGAACAGAGCACTGGGGCAATATCTGAAAACCAGTGAAGACGAGTGGCTAAAGAGTGCATGGGAAGGGAAAAGGACTAATAAAGTAAAAAGACGAAGGACCCACCCAAAAATATACAGAGACAGGAGAATGACCAGTAGAACAGAGGACTGGCACAACAAACCAATGGCACCGGGACCAATACATGAGACCAGACTAAAAGGAAACTAGACCCAGCCGATGGACACATGGCAATGGCTTACAGAGGGGAGAGCTAAAGAAGGAAACTGAAGGAATTGATAACAGGGCGGCTACAAAGATCAGTCCCATAAGAACAGAGTATGGTTCCAAACAACGATAGACCCCCCCCCCCCCCCCCCGGAAATAACATTCTCTCCCACCCAATGATGTAGGAAAGTGCAAATAATTGAAGGCTTACGTTAATAGTTGAGAACATTTCAGGCAGCAATTCTTTATACAGAGCTCAAGTGCTACTCATAGACAAATTAGAAACTCCAGTCGCGCGCGCCGTACACACATAATATTACATATAATAGTACATTTTATAATATATACACTACTAATAGATATCATATATATATATATATAAATATAAATATAATATATAATATATATATATATATATATATTATATATCTATTATATATATATTTATAATATTATTATATATATATATATTATATATATTACTATCTATATATTTATTGAATATAGTATATATAATACTATATATAAGATATATATATATATATATATACTATATAGATATAATATATATTATTATACTATATATTATATAAATGCACGTCGCTAAGGTCACTAATGGACATCTTTAATCGAATAGACAATTAGAGCAGAAGGCTCTCTCTGTTACCCTCCATCCTCCTAACAACGAAACAGCGACAATAACCCAGCTGCTCGGAATGAATTGGAAATGAATGAACACATTCCCATTTGGCATTACTTGAGGCCCACGGCCGGAGGAAGTGACACCTCCCCATAATAGCCTTCTCACGGGTACCTTTCAAATGCTCACGTGGACGCGGTACGTGTTTAAGGAGCGAATTTTATATATAGATATTTTATATATATGATATATATATATAGATATGATATACTATATATATAGATAATTACATATATATATATACACAATAATAATATAGATATATATATATATATTATTAGATACATATATATATATAATAGGTATTATATTTATATTTATATATTATATATATAGTATAATATATAGTTATATTTATAATATAGATATATATTATATATATATATATATTATATAATCGATATATATATATATCATAATATAGATTATATATATATAAATATATATATATATATATATATATCTATATTAGACATCACAACACACACACACACACACACACATAAAAATATGATCTATAAATATATATTATAATATATCTAATATTATATATAGTATATATAATATAAAAACTCGAAAACTGAATCAACGAAGTTTGGAAACGGTGATAAATCCCATAAAAACAGTGGGTATAAGCCACGAAGGAAAACTCCGTTTGTCTTTATTTTTCCTTGTTTTCCTTTTGGTTTTAACCCTTATATATTATATCCATATATATATATACTGATATATATATATCATATATATATATAATATTATACTAATATATATACTATATATATAATATATATAATATATATATTATCCGACCTCATCTTTCCCCCTCCGCTCGTCTGCTTATACAAAAGGAGAGCAAAACTATTATCCCCAGGTTGAGTTTTGCTGTTTCAAGTGCATGGGCTCTCACAACAAACCAAGCAACATTACGTATTATCCAAGAAGCGTTCACCTAAGCGGAGGAGAAAGCGGGAAAACGCATCGCATGCATCGCTTTTATTTTATTTTTGTTTTTTTTTACTTCTTGTGCCCCGTGGGGGTCAAAACCCACCCCCAATTTTGTTTTTGGGGGGGTTCCGGGCGGGTATTTCCCAAGGGCGGCCCCGGTCATGTTTGGAATAAAGAAATTTGTTATACTTTCGTCTGTTTATGGAAGGTGTCTTTTCCTTATGCCTATTTTTATGTTTACTGTTGGTTTGAGGAAATTTGAATGATGATGTATGCATGGATTTTATTATTAATTAATTAATTAATTAAAAACAAAAAGTAAAAACTAATAATAGCAGAAAAGACCTATTTTAGATTCTGTTTGGTGAAAAATTATTAATATTATTATTATTATTACTGATGTAATAGGGCACTTCTGAAAGTTTATGATCTAACTTAACATATACATGAAATATTCGTGAAATAATAAAAGAAAAAGAAAATAAAAAAAAAAACACCCTTTTTTATCCAGTTATAATCTAATCCTGAGGTTCCATCGTTAGCAGACTGGCTTTTACCGAAAAAGTGGGTGAAAAAAACGTTAAATCGGGCTTTCACTGAATGTCTTTAACTTGGTACCATCCGTTCAATATTTGATCTTTTCTTCCCATCTTGCTTTCCCCCCACCCTGCTCCTTGAGGTTTGACATTCCTATCCTCACCGTTTCAAGACCTTCTTTACTCTCAGTTTCCCCCCGGCTTACATCAATGAATGACTTCATATTCCCCAACGCTTGGCCTTTCGGTATCAATGTTTTATACTTCAAATTAGAAGGGGAAAACTTTTAGATGGGAAAAAATAGTAGCACGATAAAGTTTCCAACTTATTGAAAATTTTCCCGGATTCCTGATTATACATTCCAAACGCCAGAATCGCACAAACGATTATTAAAAATTAAATAATTTTCTTTTTTTTATCCCGTTGAAATAATTTCAACATTCATTTTTAACCAAAAGTGAGCAATTCTGGAATGAGAATAAAATTCCAGCCTACGCCTCTTGGTGCAAAATAATAAAAAATTAATAAATAGAAAATAAATCACACCAAAAATAACGACCCTTGAGAAACACGAGAGGAGAAAGAGAGGAGAGGACAGAAGAAGAGAGAAAAAAAAAAAAAACAAAAAAACCAGGTTTTAACCGGAGGGTAAAATTCCACCAAAGAAAGTTGAGGACAAATAAAAGGTTTTTGAAGTGCGTCTCTCAAGTTGACTTCATCCTTTTTTCTCCATTTTTTCGGAGATGGAGAAAGGAGGCACCCGGCACAGTAATTACCTTTGTCTTCTTGGCCAGGCCCATGTTTTAACGATTTTTCTTTTTACTTTTTCTTCGACAACTTAGGTTCGGAACGCCCCCCACTACCTATGTTTCAGTTTAACTAGAGATTAACGGAGTTTCCCGACGCTACAATTGCCATGCCGAGAGGAGAGATAGAGGAGAGACGAGAGAGGAGGAAGAGAGAGAGAGAGAAGGAGAGAGAGAGAGAGAGAAAGTATAACGGTACAACCGGGTAATTGTCAAAGTCCAATGTCGGGAACTCCCTGTTTCAAAAGGTTAAACTGGATGAAAACAAAAAAAAAAATAAGAAAGAAATGATTGCAACAACGCAAAACTTTCTTTATCTTAAATTCCTATACGTCCCTCGTCACCATGCCAGCATGTAATTTATACAAACACACACACACACACACACAACACACACACACATAGCAAACACATATATATATATAGATATACGTATATTATAGCTATATATATATTATATATACATCATATATATATATATATAATATAATATATAGATAACATTTGGTGCAATTACACACGAGATGAACGCTTCCACCCAGTTTAACCGCAATGGAAGCAATGAAAATCCATTAAAGAAAAAACAGTGGAAGGGTGGTGTAGTGAAAACCTGGCCTTTTCGAGGAAATTCCCGGAGAACCAGTTTCTTTCAAGGAATGAGGGCAGCAATATGACGCCAATTAGGAAAATTAGCCATAAATACAGATTTCACAACCAAAGTAACCATTTCCCATTAAATAAACTTAATTCCCTTAAATAACCATTTCCCTTGGGGGCGGATCTGCCCACCGTCCAGAAATATGGTTTATAGCAAGAATTGGCTTTGCTCTTATGGAACCGTCTCCCTTCAGAGGATGTCTTGCAATTGGACAAATTCTTCAGAAGTTCTAGCAAAGATGCAATGCATTACTACACTCATGCAATTCTTGCGTTTCAATTTTTTACTTATTATTTTTTAATCGATTCATTATTGGCGGTATTTTTGTTTTCTTTTCGAGTATCTCCTTTCAGTCATTTTACCCTTTACCTTCTTGTTACTTTCTTCTAAATTGAACAAACCCACAATAAATATTCTTTGAAGCTTCGATTTCAATCAATAATTCACCCTTTTGCGGTTGGGCTTGTTTCCATATGGAATAGAGTTCGTCTTCCTGAATAATAATAATAATAATAATAATAACTAATGAATAATAATAATAATAATAAATAATCAATAAGAATAAATACGAATAAGACGAAAAGTATCAATATCATTTATTTTGCAATACACGGGGGGCAACCAGCGAGTTGAAGAGAAAGAGACAAACAAAAAATGGATCAGTATCAAGACCTGAAAATAGAATATAAACAAGAAGGATATGGGAATACGCCCAGTGGGAAATCGTACCCCATAATCAATAGGAGCAACTAGGCACACCCAAGATACCAACAAAAGGATCCCTGAAGGAAAACGCTAACAAAGGGCTTGAAGGCTTGAAGTACCTCCAGGACTCAATGGCAGAAAGAGTGCTGATCCTAGAAACGGCGCACATTAGTAAGAAGGTAGGTGGATGGACTCCTAAGGAGGCAGGATGCAAACCCTGGAACCCCACACTATAAATACCACCCAGTCGAATTGGAGGACTGTGATAGAGCAAAAAAAAAAAAAAAAAAAAAAAACAAAAAAAAAAAAAAAAAAAAAAAAAAAATAATAATAATAATAATAATAATAATAATAATAATAATAACAATAATTCAGGCTGTCAATCCAAGCGTCCAGGGTAATTTCGATCATTTGCCGTTTACGATAGTGAAAAGAGGGAGTTAGAGTGGTTGGACAGCAAAATAGAGATATCCAGAAAATAAATGAGGTAGGGCAAAGATCTAAAGGTGGAATCAGGAGAAAATCCCCACAGTCGCGCAAGCAAGTAATAGTTAGAGAAGCTGGACAGTCAAGCTGAAGAAAGGTAAAATAATGGGGGCAGCTATGGGTCTACAGTGCACTATCTGAGGTACACTGACGACAGTGCTCCATTTCACCAGGTCCAGTAATTGAAAAGGAAGGAAGTGAATGACGGCAAAACTATGATAAAATCACCTTCTGTGGAAGGTTCATGACCTGAGCTGTTGACTTTCTTATCCTTTCATTCATCAATCAAATATGAAGGAAAAGTCAACCATTATCCATTTCTTCTGTTTCACTTTTTCATTTACCGCACCTCACGCTTTGCTAGACACCTTGTTGGGAATGTGAGATCTGGTTGTTGACAGTTGGCCACCTGCCACGGAGACTTGTTATTGGCGAAAAGAATCAGCAAGCCAGCCAGAGACCCTTTCTGAAAAAGTTTCAAGCACCCATCAAGAGACGACAAGAAATCCCCACACATCAAGAAATGATATAAAAATGATTTAAGTGATATGAACTGAAAAGATGAAACGCATCAGTGAGCATGGATACTTTCAAACATTTATCAACTTTCTGGTTCGTTGCGGCTACAGCCAGGATGAGGAATAGTTTGCCCAGTGCAGTTGTTGATTCTTTCCTGATCTCCAAATATTTAAGCGAGGATGAAATTCATTCTTTCGGTCTGCCGACGTCTCCTGAATTCATTTGTATCTATTTTTATTTTTTTATTCCTCATATTTATTTATTTTTCATCCATTCCTTTAACTTGTCTCTCTGCGGACTGATTTTCCTTTGCAGCCCTCTTGGGTTTATAATAGTCGTTCAATTGAAGATTGAGAGAGAGAGAGAGAGAGAGAGAGAGAGAGAGAGAGAGAGAGAGAGAGAGAGAGAGAGAGAGAGAATTGCTAAAGGTTAAATACCGCAATCACCATCACCATTTCATTTAAAAATTTCCAGTGTATCAGGTCGATGAAAATGAATAATTTTTCCAGTCATAACTGACTATTAAAAATCTTTCAAATAATATTTGATAGAATTGATTCAAGAAAGGACAAAACAAAATAATATTGGAAACAGGTTTCAGTCGTCCCACACAGAACAGGGGTTTACTTGGAGTATATACATTAACTGCAGGGGTTCTCATCAAAACGTAATGAGTAGCAAGGAATAAGGCGATTTAATATGTAATCGTGTGTGTGTGTGCGTGTGTGATATGAATTGTAATTTCATTGACGATATGGGCGTTACTGGTTTTGTGTGTGTATGTGTGTATGTATGTATGTGTGTGTGTGTGTGTGTGTGTGACCTAAGAAGGAAGATTTAGTGTTGTTTCTGCACTATGAGGATGACGATTTAGTTAAAAGATGAAATTTTAAGAAATTGAAAAAAAAAATTGTTTTGCGTCTAATCAGATGTTCCCATGTCCTCAAGGGAAAAACTATCAAATATTTCAGCGATTTACTTTTGGAATCTATTACCCTTAAGGGACAGTGAGGATAAACGGAATGTTATGAAATTCGAGAAAAATTTATTTCTTAAATTTTAGTCAATTGTTGCTCAGGTCCTCTTAATCCACTTTCGTAAAAGTGTCGACGAATAAATATTTCATTTTGAATCAAAGACAGAACCTCAATCATACAGTGATTAGCATCGATACTGATTTCTAAATTTCATGTCTCTTGTTGTGCCTATCCCATCAAGCAAAATAAGACAAAGTTCTTATTATTGTAGGGAAAAGAACAGATAAAGCTTTGTGATTTCCTGTAATTAGAGCATTCTGAGTAGATTGATGAGTGAACATTAGAATAAAAAAAAAAAAAAAAAAAAAAAAAAAAAAAAAACAGAACCTCAATCATTCAGTGCTCGTCAAATCGCCCATGAAAATTTCAAAATGACCAGTATCTAGTTACGTCAGTCTCAAAATACAAACGAAAGACAGTCTAATTACGTCGGCACAAAGGCAACAGGAAATTACAGGTGAAACATATAGTAATTTCCTGAAATTAAAACCCTCTAAGTAAATCGATGAGTGAGCACTAAATTATGTAAAAAGTACAGAACCTCAACCATTCAGTGACTGGCAAATATTCAATGCTAAGTTTGAAACAATCTCTTTCTTGTTATTTTAAGACAAAGTCTTATTTAGTGTCGGTCCAGAGCAACAGGGAATCACAAGTCAAGCTTATCATTCCCTGTAATCAGAGCCTTGTGGGTCAGATCCCACTGAACACTTCCGTGAAAGCAAGACGTGGAGAGAGAGAGAGAGAGAGAGAGAGAGAGAGAGAGAGAGAGAGAGCCTCGTGGCCAATGAAACTCTCGTTTGTACGAGATGAGAGATGATTGAAGGCAGAGGGAGGATATTGCATGCGGCATCAATTGATTTTCCCCGAACCACATATTATCAACAGCCTCATCTCCCACACTCAGCCTTTGGGGAATGTCACGAATATTAGTCGCGAATATTTGCAGGAAGAAGAATTATTATGAAGATGAACCCTGACCATAGGCATCAAGGGTCCCACAGGGGCCACTGATTTGAAATTCAAGCTTCCAAAGAACATAATGGTGATCATTACAAAAAAATAAGAGGACGAGGAGAGAAATACAGAAAAAGCAAATCACTATTAAATAAGAAAAAATCAGTTAGGGAAATAACAAAAATAAATGAAAGTAATTGAATATAATGGGTAATACTATGAATTCTACGGCCTATTTCAACCTCGAATACTCGAGGATTTTACACTGACCAATCTCCGATACATCCATATGGCCATAATAATATTATATATATATATATATATATATATATATATATATATATATATATATATAATAATATATATATATATATATATATATATATATATATATATATATATATATATATATATATATATATATATATCTATATATATATATATATATATATATATATATATATATATATATATATATATATATATATATATATATATATATATATATATATATATATATATTGTGTGTCTATGTACATGCATTATTTATATGTATATATATATATATATATATATATATATATATATATATATATATATATATATTATATATATATGTGTGTAGTATATATATATATATATATATCTATATATATATATATATATAGTATATATATATATATATATATATATATATATATGACTAACTGATCACGAATTATACAAAACGTGATTGCCACGAAGGAAAAAATGAAAAGCGAGATAGCCAAGCACTTTCGGTCTAGTGTGACCCTTTACTCAGGACAACTGATCTTACAGAGGAAAAACATAGTCAAAGTAGGCTTAATATCCAAACTGACATTACAAGATTAGCAATAGGTCGATTTCCCTCTACAGAAACGAGGAAACGCTGAGGGCAGGATAAAGCGATTTTAGGCAGCCACAACCTTGGAGGAACAACACACGTGGTCAAACAGATGATTCATCCAGAAAACAATACATTTTGAAAAAAACAAGGAGGCATATACAACTTTTTACCATGAAATTTACAAAAATGTTCCCAATATCCTTTTTTTCTTCTTATCACTAATCTTTTACTGGGAACATTTTTGTAAATTTCATGGTAATAAGTTGTATATGCCTCGTTTTTTGTCAAAATGTATTGTTTTCTAGATGAATCATTTGTTTACCAAGTGTGTGCTCCTCCAAGGTGTGGCTGCCTAAAAATCGCTTATCCTGCCCTCAGGCGTTTCTCGTTTCTGTAGAGTGAAATCGACCTTATTGCTAATCTTATAATGTCGGTTTGGATATTAAGAACCTACTTTGACTATGTTTTGCCTCTGTAAGTTCAGTTGTGCCTGAGTAAGGGTCGCACTAGACCGAAAGTGCTTGGGCTATCTCGCTTTTCATTTTTTCCTTCGTGGCAAAAACCATTTGTATATATATATATGTATATAATATATATATATAATATATAGATATATATACTAAATATATATATATATATATATATATATATATGTATGTATATATAACATTATCCTGCTACCCCTATTATCAGTGTTCAGGCTGCGACTTAACTTAAATTGAACTAGAATTATCAGCGTCCTCCGATTCACAAGCGGTTTTCCTTTTATGTCTCTGTGAATATTAGCAGCGAGCTGAAGGATTATCCTCATTATTATGTAACACGACATAAATCGTATTACAAATGATTGCTTGGGCAGGACATTATTATTATTATTATTATTATTATTATTATTATTGGATTATTATTATTATATTATTATTATTTATTATTATTATTATTACAGGATATTTGCAGAGAATTTATTTCGGTAAATAAAAGACTGAAGCCAACGAGACATGCGCCCGTATGCACGCACAGAGAAAATAATAATAATAATAATAATAATAATAATAATAATAATAATAATAATAATAATAAACATAATAATAATAATTTGATTCAAAGCATTATCACAGATCATATAATAAAAATCATGTAATCAAAATAACACGACAGAAAATTCATGAGTTACAAGGAGTTACAAGAATTAGGATGTCTCAAAGACTTGTTAGTCCATCCGAGGAGACATCATGTGCTCACTTTTCTGTAGGAGAGAGAGAGAGAGAGAGAGAGAGAGAGAGAGAGAGAGAGAGAGAGAGAGAGAGAATCACTTCCTCGGTAATGAAAAGATTGTTAACATCTGTTAATATGGAGCCTATTAGTACGTATATGTCAGTAAGACTAATTGGACAGCAAAATAATGATCTCTCTCTCTCTCCCCTTTTAAAGAACGCTTTTCGGAAAACGGTTTAAAAATTGGACTGGCTAAACATAAGCATTTTTATATCTGCTTTTGTTTACCAGACTTGACTAAAAAACAAGATTTTCCGTTTTTACTCTGGAGCAAAACAAAATTCCGAATACTTAAATTTATCTCAAGTACGACCAAATGTTTTTCTGACTGTCCTTTAAAAAAATAACGTAAACAAATATGTGATAAAATTTCCAACATTCTTTGGCTTGATATTTCCATTCACTTTCCTAAATCATATACATTTTAAGAAATGATTAGCATGAATAGACGTAGCATTATGAGATTATTCAAATTTAAAAGCATATGTAAAAGGTCTCATTATCCTAGTCACTCGTGCTTGTGTGTGGTGTATTTCACAACAATTATCTTCATGATGGAATCAGATCCTCTTAGCCTTTTATTTGTTCATTCAGATGCACTCTGATAGCTTAACCAGGTCATCTCATACTAAAGGATCTCATTGATCAGTTAATGAATTGTTTATCCAACGCCGCTGTTATTTTGTTTCGTACCAGTTGTTTTCTAGATGACCTTATTTTCTGGCCTCTCTCCTGCATTCTCGATTTTACTTTATAACTTAATCATGAAATAACAGGAAGAAGTTTCATAATGAATACAAAAAAAAACGATAAACGTCACTGGACTCAGGAACAGCTAAAGTTAGTAAGGTTAGATCTGTTCTATACTCGACTCCTATGGCGAATATCACACCGTAAGTAATGAAATAATATTCTAATATTAGTTCAGTTGTGAAGATAAGCGTCTCTCGTTTTGTACTTATAAAGCATTAAAAGTATCTTAGCCAGAAGTAAGTGGAGGTGAAATACATATAAAAGAAGGCGTTTTTGTATAGGCAATCCCTACAGAGGAAAGGAATGGAATATAAAAATTAGGCCAAATGCCAAACACTGGGTGGGACCTGTGAAGTCATTCAGCGCTGAAAGGGAAATAGAGTGTAAAAAGGTTTATTGAAAGGTGTAACAGGAGGAAAACCTCAAAGCAGTTACACCATGAAACAGTTGTTGGGAGAGGGAGGAGGAAAGTCAGATGGAAGAAAGAGAACATAAATGGAAGCACCGTGAATGGAATGAAAGGGGTTTAATTAAACCAGGGGTCAAAAGAACGCTGCAAAGAACCTTGAGTAATGCCTACAGTACACAGCTTGAGGTGCACCGCCGGCACTACATCCCAATCGGGCTACGGAAGAAAGGAAAACAGAAAATTCAAAGAATTCTTGTTTATCTCGACATCTGTTTAAAATAAAATGTACGATTTGCTCCCAAATATTAGGCCGGAACTCAAAATTGAGCAATCGAGTCACATCCTCCTCCCTCCTCCTCCTCCTCCTACTCAGCGGGAAGTTCACAAGAGAGAGAGAGAGAGAGAGAGAGAGAGAGAGAGGCATAGAATAGGCGAGAGCCTCTCCACGATGAACTGAATACGCAGTCGGATCTCTCTCTCTCTCTCTCTCTCTCTCTCTCTCTCTCTCTCTCTCTCTCTCTCTCTCTCTCTGATTTTCCTTGTTCATTTCTTCTTTTGACACATATAGATGACAAATTAGACTATTCCGTCTCAGCTGTTAGAGAATAAACCTCTACTTACTTACAAGGAACAAACCTACAGGGACAGAACACTTGAAATTAAAACTTCCAAAGAATATGGTGTTCATCTGAAAGAAGTCACAGAATATAATGAGATTTCAGATTTTATAACGAAATCTTAACAGCAAAGCCATGGCAAGGTGAGTTCTATAAACACAAAATACAAAAAATGATCTTGAAATTTCCGAAAGTGTAGAAAAAATTCACTGATAGCTTTAGAACGCCACAGTTCTGTTAAAAAATCACACACACACACACACACACACACACACACACACACACACACACACACACACACACACACACACACACATATATATATATATATATATATATATATATAATATATATATATATGTGTGTGTGTGTGTGTGTGTGTGTGTGTGTGTGTGTGTACACGTGTGTGTGTGTGCGCGCGCGCGTGTGTGTGTGTGTGTTTGTGTACTCAGTCCAATTTCATTTTAACTGGACATTTTCCTGGTATCCATCGCAATCGTAACACGTCCACACTTACACTACAAGACAGGAAAACTCAATTATAGCGACCTACACTGGCCATGTGAACGTTGCTGTACCTGATACCGGTTTAATGAGATTAGGAGGAAGACGCCAAAACGTGATCCAATTAAGGGAGGGAGCGAGCTCCCCCTAAGATAAGGGATGATTTTTCCGAGAGGTCTTTAAAGGCAATTAGAGATCATTCATTAGTTCCCCAACGGTTCTTTTCGTGTAGCAAAATTAATTAATGAAAGAAAAACCATTTAATTTGATCAGGTTCGTGCAATATAATTCCAGTGAAAAGATGGAATTTCAAATATTCACTAGAATAGAATATTGAATTTAGGGTAAAGGCCAAGCGCTGGGGCCTATCATGAGGTCATTCAGAGCTGTAAGGGAAATTGAGAGTAGAAAGGTTTGAGAGGCGTAACAGGATGAAAACCTCAAAGCAGTTGAAGCACTACGAAACAATTGTTAGGAGAGAGTTGAGGACAGTAAGATGGACAAAGGTGAATACGAACGGAAGTACAGTAAAACGAATAAATGGGGTTGCAGCTAGGTGTCGAAGGATCGCTGCAAAGTAATGCCTACAGTGTAATGTGGGAGGTACACTGACGCCACAACCAACCTACACTATGATAATCATATGAAAAAGAGATCGGTGACCATGATTGAAATGGAAATACTAACTATCAAGGTTGAAACCCTGTACTATCTTTTGTAAATATCCAGCAAACGAATATACGTACAAGTTTACATATAAAAATATAAATCTCTACGGGATGATCACACCACATTTAACTTACTCGACAACGTTACTGGAAGTGAGAGCCATCGCTCTTTCAGTGATACTGAATCGACGGAAGGAAAAGGAAAGATTTAAAGTTGGAGAAAAAGCGAAGCTGTCGCCATAACCAAAGAGGAAAGGCGTTGTTGTGTTTATATCTCTAGAAGACCTGCATACTGTGCATTATGCATTATCAAAACAAACACAGCAGACGCACATAAAAACAGTCTTCGGAAAATTGTGAATTTTAGTATCGGTGTGATTGTCCTATACAATCTGTACTTGGACACAACGCTGTAACTGTAACAATTAACTGCCACCATATGTGCTGTCCATGCATAGTGATGAGAGTCGCTCTCTCAAATCTGTTGGGCGATGCAGGAGGAGGACGGAAGGGAACCTGATGCAGCTTAGGTTGTTTTACCCTCCGTCTTTGGGCAGACATCAGCCCGAAGTGCGTGGAATAAGGGGACGAAGATATACTGCAGTACTTAGCCCAGTGAAAGTCATCATATTTCCGTAATTACTGAATTACCTGTATTACCACATCTGAAGGAATGAAGATATACATAGATGCTTCTCAAGAATCAACGAGAGAGAGAGAGAGAGAGAGAGAGAGAGAGAGAGAGAGAGAGAGAGAGAGAATCACATCTAACACCTACAGCCACACCTCTGCACCGTTGAGATCTCAGGTTCCTAATTCCTGAGTGACATGATAGTACTACGCATTTTGTTGAAGCTTTGATCACAGATATTTCTGTTTTTTTCCGCCTCTACGGCGAGGTTTCTTGCATTTAAAACCTTTTTCCTGCTGTCCCTTTCTTCTCTGATTCCATAAGGGGTCACCTGAGATCACTCGATGGCAGCTAGCGAAACTGTTCGGGTATCAACGCGTAACTTCAGGGAAAAAAAGATTCTTTTATTCACGGATTCTGCACCTGGAAGTCACCTTCGGATTTCCTTAGCCCCCTCAGAAACCCCTGTTTAGATAGTAAATCCTCATTTTGATAATGTTCTAAGTAACAAATACTTAAAGTGCTGTCATAATTCACAAAGACTTTTCTGTCCATATCACACTTTCTCTTCTACTATAATTATCGTACCTATATCAATGGTCTTGATGGTTCATCTAGTCTGTAGATCAAAAGGGTCGATGTTTCTTAATGGTTTGTGCAAAATTCGCGATTTACATTAACAAGAGGATGCCCATATAGCTCTGCTCTTTACGTCAGAGCTCAGAGTCGCTCTGCTTTATATTCAGTCTCCTTAATTCGTCCCCAGAGCAATGAAATTCTAAAAATGAATTGGTTCGTTTTTGCATAAAATATCACTTGTATCGCTCTTGTATTTCGAAGTGAGAAATCTAGCACAGTAAGAGTCACGCTAAACGGTTGGTTACCATTAACAATCAAAAGAATTTTTATACTGTAATTGGCAAATTAATACAGAATGTATCATAAAATTTTAGCCTAAATTTCTAGATAAATAGATAAAAATATAGATAACAGTTTTTGACAGAAGGAAACCATTAAAGTAGTGACTCGTTGTTGCTCACAAGGAAAGACTTTTTTTCTGTAAGTAGATGTAAGACGTAAATGATGAGCAATATCAATTGTGAGAAGAATACGCTCGCGCTCATGGAGTTACAAAGCTCAATTTCGTCAGCACAATACTGATTAGTCGATTCATAACTGTTTACGGGAGGAATACAATCTCTTCTCTCTCTCTCTCTCTCTCTCTCTCTCTCTCTCTCTCTCTCCTTCGTACTATGATACCTACATATTTCAGCAAAGCATCTCTCTCTCTCTTCCTCCGTAGTATGAGACACATTTGAGCAAAATAAAATAGCACAAAGGAGGAGAACTGTATTTGCCTGAGTGTTCCAGCTCCAGCCACCAGGGAGCAGTTCAGGTCTTCTTGCTGGAAGACTTAAGTCTACTTGGGAAAGGGTGTAATACGCAGCACAAAATATCGCTGCGCTCAGGCCACAGAGGAACACGGCGCTTATGACACACTCTCAGGGAGGGAAGGCAGTGATGTATCACACAGTTGCATTTGTGCATTCGACCTTTTACTGGCTAATGATAAATATAATTTTGTTGTTGTTTGCTTCTTCGTTCTCTGTAAGTATTTTAACAACTATGAGTAATACATGAGTTTTATTTATTAATAGTATCACATAGGTGCATTTGCACATTCTCCCTTTTACAGGTGAATGACAATGATTATTTTATGTTTGTTTATTTGGTGTCTTTAATGATTATGATAAGTATGAGTAATATATGATGTTTACTTTTTAATGGTATGGCTCATTATACCATGAATGTTCCGCTGTTGAATTATTTTGCTGTTCCATTTTATACTCTAGGTAATATCTTTATACTGATTGCCAAAAAGGTCTTCTACAGAATGTTCCAGAGATCCTTTTTTTCTTTCACAGTTGGACTGTGGAACAGTCTCCCTTCAGAGGATGTCGTGCAACTGCAACTTCAAAACCTTTAGCAAACATGCAGTGACTTCTACCCTAATACAATTTTACTTGTATTTTAATTATTTACATTCTTATCCATTTATTAGTTTCTTCATTAATTTTTCCTATCTTAATAAGTGATATCTCTTCTTTCTGTATTCCCCTTCACCTCCTCCAAATTCTTCCTAATGAACAGCTTAGTCTTTGGAAGCTTGAACTTCAAGTCAATGGGCCTGTGGAGGGCTTGTTCCTTATGAATAGGGTTCATAATAATAATAATAATAATAATAATAATAATAATAATAATAATAATAATAATAATAATAAAATAATAATAATAATAATATAATAATAATAATAATAACATTTCA
>NC_087211.1:15810508-15823008 GCF_015104395.2 Macrobrachium nipponense | reverse complement strand
GTATGCAACTGGCATATTCCAGTTCTCGGTAATTTCCCAAATCTTCTCGAAATAGCGGAAATGAAACAAAACAAATATCCAATTAGACATAAAAAAACATTTTTTTCATTAGAATCCTCTTAAAAGAAAAACTATGTTTTTCTAATGTTACTTAAGTGTAACATTGCCTCCCCAGAATTTTCGTCCCATTACAGTCTCCTTAAATAATCTCCACCTACATTATCACTACCCTTAATAATCACTACCCTTGATTAGAATCCACATAAAAGAAAAACTATGTTATTCTAATGTTACTTAAATGTATCACTCTGATAGGAAAACTCCCCTCGCCGTAAATGCTAATGAAAGAATGGCACTTTTTTGATCGAGTACGTTTCTCTTTTACCCCAACAGGGGCACTAATTAACGATGGATAGGTTTTTCAAAGGAATAATCAAAATGTTTTTCTCTCCTGGAGATTCCAAAAGTATTTTGTTAAGACTTACTAGTTTGCTTATGTTGAATACAGCCGTTTTTACAAATGATATTGTTTTCAGTTGAATTAAACACGTATTTACTCAGACGTGTGAATATGTGAATATATATATATATATATATATATATATATATATATATATATATATATATATATATAATATATATATATAATATATATATCATACACACACACACACACACACACACACACACACACACATATATATATATATATTATATATATATATATATATATATATATATATAATATATATATAATATTATTATATATATATATGTATAGATATATTAAACCACAATAACACAATGCTCATAGTCACTGCGTTTTCGCTTTTTCCCGACCAAATCTCACCGGTGACGAGGCACTTGTCATTTATAATGTCCCTTGGGTTAAGTGATTACTGAGGAATAGTGGCTTAATATTTTTATGAACAAAAAGGTCCTGTGTATGTGATAAGAATTCATATTTATATATCGAAAATAAACGTACGTATGCATTCTATGAAATATATGAACGGGTCAAAAGCTAAAGTAAAATGCAAAGAAGAAATAATAAGTACCTCGTTATCTGTATCTAAAAACAGAAAGAAAGAGACGAACTCAAACTGAGCATCTCTCGGGAGACATTCTACACGAATATCTCCCTCTGCGCCAATCTCTTCCTTGTTTGAGACTCTTCTTCCCTCGAGGGACATGGGAAATTATAATAGGACCTCTTACTTTTTCGATCGGATATTGGTCCTGGGAGTTTTCTCTCTCTCTCTCTCTCTCTCTCTCTCTCTCTCTCTCTCTCTCTCTCTCTCTCTCTCTTTGATAACTGTTGCGAAAAGATGGAAACGTCTTTCCTCGACCTTTCTTTCTAATTCGATTTGTTTCTTGTTTCTTAGGAGGTTTGGGTCCACTGGCAGACGTATAAAGGGAAAGTGCTTCTCTCTCTCTCTCTCTCTCTCTCTCTCTCTCTCTCTCTCTCTCTCTCTCTCTCTCTCAGTGGAGTCAGTTTTAGTAACCACGCTCTGCCAATGCGGAATCAGAGGAATTTATTTCTGGTGATTAGAAATTCATTTCTCGATATAATGGGGTTCGGATCCCACACTATAAGCTGTAGGTCCCATTGCTAAGAAACCAATGCTTCATAGCAACGGAAAAATAAAATAAAGTCTGATCCTTCCGGCCAGCCCTAGGAGTGCTGTTAATCGGCTCAGTGGTCTGGTAAAACTAAGGTATACTTAACTTTATAAACAAATAAAATCTCTCTCTCTCTCTCTCTCTCTCTCTCTCTCTCTCTCTCTCTCTCAACAGACTGGAAAACTGTAAATGGTGATAAGGGTCGTCAGCGAAGTCTTTCACAAGTTCCCGCTCTATCTATCCGAGAGGTGACTATTAGCGTCACTTGAGGGGAAAGGAATTGCTAGAGGAATTACGAGCGAGAGGTGTAACGGGGCTTCGGGAGGGAGGAGAGAATATTGCAGAATATTCACGCATGATAAAGGCCGTAAAATACTGGGGAAAGGTGTACTTTAAGCACCCGTTTCATCATCCCAAGAAGAGTTTTTTTTAATATGGTGTGCGGGTTTTACTAACTAGTTTTGTAGATTAAATATGGTTCACTGAAATCTGGGGACCATTTTTGGTCATATATGGCAAATACTATTTAGCCACAAAAGTGGAAGAATATAATTTTGATATTTACTAACTGGGCCTTTTTGGATGATTAAAATGATACATTCCTCAATAAAGGGAATTATCAAAGAAATACAGATACGTTTATCCTTATTAGCAATATCTAAAGAAGACATTTTGTATTTGATTTCCTTAAAACAAAACGATATAGACACGGAAATATATTTGATATCATAAAAGTATCAGTAATAATATAAGTCAAGACATGAGTGTCTTCATCTTAAATAATAAATCTCTATAAATCTTTGCAGTAATTTAAATCATAAGAAAGTCTATGTAAAGAAAAATATAACGGAGCCAACGTCGAACAACGCTATTGCATATTTGACACTAGTAAAAAAAAAGAAGAAAAAAAAAAAAAACAGTAATAAGTAGTTGTCAATAGACCTGGAGACTTCAATGCCACTTCCAGTAAGTAGTTATCCCATATTCCTTCCTGGTGCCTTAAATCATGCCTCCAGTAAGTAGTTATCCGAGTTCTTGGAGACTACAATGCTTCCTCCAGTAAGTAGTTATCTATAGACGTGGAGACTTCAATGCTGATCTCCAGTAGGTAATTATCTGTGTTCCTGGAGACTTCAATGCTTCCTCCAGTAAGTTGTTATCTGAGTTCCTGGAGACTTCAATGCTTCCTACAGTAAGTAGTTATCCCATATACCTGGAGATTTCAATGCTGCCTTTAGTAAGTAGTTATCTATAGACCTGGAGACTTTAATGCTGCTTCCAGTAAGTAGTTATCTATATTCCTGGAGACTTCAATACTGATCTCCAGTAAGTAGTTATCTATATTCTTTTATCCTTTATGTTTCATGAAAATAGTATGGTAACACCACAGTTATGAGAATGAAAGCCAATTTGCCTTTTAACAATGGACGTATATGGTCAAGCTATTGGATGCCAATGCTCAAATTTTCTAACAGTATGTTGATGATATACAAATAATAGTTCACATTACCAGTAAATTGAGTTGTTAAATGAATTGGAAAATAGTATAGGTAAAACAACAATGGTAAAAACCATATTCTGTCTTGATTAATCATAATTGTCAATCTTTGTTCCAGTCAGAATTGGCTGCTTCAGGCATTTGCTGGAATCCAAGTTTTGTTCAGTGTAGATCATTATTTGGTGTCAATGTCAGAACATGATGACTTGAATATAGATATGCTTTGGATTTAGACAATCCATCAGAATCCCACGGATGAGACATAATACAGAGGTCGGTCTCAGAATTTTGACAAAAAGGTACCTTTGCAGTGACGCTTAAGTTTACCACCTTTTCAAGTGTATGAAGGGTCCAATCAGACCCTTATCTCTTTATACGAAGACAAAGACAAAATTCCTTATGTTAAGATCTGGGTTCTTGAGGTAACATCCTAGAAGTTCGCAAAAGAGAGAGAAACAGATTCTTCTCGATGGACAAAGAATAGTGCAAAATTCTTAAGATGAGATCTGGGTTCTTGAATTAATATCCAAGAAGTTCTCAGAGAGAGAGAGAGAGAGAGAGAGAGAGAGAGAGAGAGAGAGAGAGAGAGAGAGAGAGAGTTGCCGATCTTAAAGAGAGCAGGTTGAATTATTACCCTTGAGTATTTAGGCAGAACAGATCAAGAGAATTCAACCCTTTCTATACGGAATAACTTGGAGGAACCGACCCTTTCCATCGGAAATAACTTGCATTCTGAAATCATCTCCAATCAACTCGATTTCTCTGGCGGAAATTCAAGCCGGACTGAACAGCAAAGAGGGAAATCGCTAAAAATCCTTAACAGTAATTCCTTCTCCCAGAGATCTAATTGATGAGAGGTATCAAAGGTTTAATCGCTCAACCGAACGACGGAAAAACATATTTTCACTTTGATGACTTCCTCCTCTTCCTCCCTTTTCAATTTCAGAAAAAATCCTTAATGGGTGTCCTTCGCTCACGGAGGACCTTTAATATATAGTTATTAATCTGGGAGATTTGGAGGAATATTACAAATTATCTATTTATTAATGGCTCATTTCACAGGATGATAAATTGAGATCACGTTTTTATAATCAAGAAAACAAACCGAGGATGACAGTGATATGAACAAGAAAATGTTCTATAAATTTTATGACAGACATTTCAATCATGCATTAATCGCCTGCCAAAAACAAATCAATAATAATAATAATAATAATAATAATAATAATAATGAATAAATAATAATAATAATAATAATAATAATAATAATAATAATAATAATAATAATAATAATAATAATAATAATAATAATAAACACCATCCCCACCAACAGAAAGGCTGCAGAAGGAAGTGTAGGGGCACAAAAGACCAGCTCCTGATAGACAAAATGGTAATGAAGAACAGCAGGAGAAGAAAACCAACCTAAGCATGTCATGGATAGACTGTAAGAAAGCTTCGCCATGATACACACATGGCTAATAGAATGCCTGAAAATATATGGGGCAGAGGGAAAACACCATCAGCATCCTCAAAAATACAATGCACATCTGGAATACAATACTTACAAGCTCTGGAATAAGACTAGCAGGTTAATATCAGGAGAGGGATCTTCCAGGGCTACTCACTGTCCCCACTACTCTTCGTAGTAGCCATGATTCCCATGACAAAAGTACTACAGAAGATGGATGCCGGGTACCAACTCAAGAAAAGAGGCAACAGATCAACCATCTTGATGTTCATGGACGACATCAAGCTGTATGGTAAGAGCATCAAGGAAATAGATACCCTAATCCAGACTGTAAGGATTGTATCTTGGGGACATCAGGATGGAGTTTGGAATAGAAAAATGTTTGCCTTAGTCAACATACAAAAAGGCAAAGTAACGAGAACTGAAGGGATAAAGCTACCAGATGGGAGCAACATCAAACACATAGATGAGACTGGATACAAATACCTGGGAATAATGGAAGGAGGGGTTATAAAACACCAAGAGATGAAGGACACAATCAGGAATGAATATATGCAGAGACTCAAGGCGATACTAGAGTCAAAACTCAAACCCGGAAACCGAAATATGATAAAAGCCATAAACACCATGGGCAGTGCCAGTAATCAGATACGCGCAGAATAGTGGCATGGACAGGCAAAGAACTCCGCAGCATAGATCAGAAAACCAGGAAACATATGACAATACACAAAGCACTACACCCAAGAGCAAATACGGACAGACTATACATAACACGAAAGGAAGGAGAAGAGGACTACTAAGCATAGAGGACTGCGTCAACATCGAGAAACAGAGCACTGGGGCAATATCTGAAAACCAGTGAAGACGAGTGGCTAAAGAGTGCATGGGAAGAAGGACTAATAAAAGTAGACGAAGACCCAGAAATATAGAGAGACAGGAGAATGACAGACAGAACAAAGGAATGGCACAACAAACCAATGCACGGACAATACATGAGACAGACTAAAGAACTAGCCAGCGATGACACATGGCAATGGCTACAGAGGGGAGAGCTCAAGAAGAAAACTGAAGGAATGATAACAGCGGCACAAGATCAGGCCCTAAGAACCAGATATGCTCAAAGAACGATAGACGGAAATAACATCTCTCCCATATGTAGGAAGTGCAATACGAAAAATGAAACCATAAACCACATAGCAAGCGAATGCCCGGCACTTGCACAGAACCAGTACAAAAAGAGGCACGATTCAGTAGCAAAAGCCCTGCACTGGAGCCTTTGCAAGGAATATCAGCTACCTTGCAGTAATAAGTGGTGCGAGCGCCAACCTGAGGGAGTGATAGAAAATGATCAGGCAAAGATCCTCTGTGACTATGGTATCAGAACAGATAGGGTGATACGTGCAAATAGACCAGATGTGACGTTGATTGACAAAGTCAAAGAAGAAAGTATCACTCATTTGATGTCGCAAATACCCTGGACCCCACAAGTTGAAGAGAAAGAGAGGGAAAAAAATATGGATAAGTATCAAGACCTGAAAATAGAAATAAGGATATGGGATATGCCAGTGGAAATTATACCCATAATCATAGGAGCACTAGGCACGATCCCAAGATCCCTGAAAAGGAATCTAGAAAAACTAGAAGCTGAAGTAGCTCCAGGACTCATGCAGAAGAGTGTGTTCCTAGAAACGGTGCACATAGTAAGAAAAGTGATGGACTCCTAAGGAGGCAGGATGCAACCCGGAACCCCAAACTAAAAATACCACCCAGTCGAATTGGAGGACTGTGATAGAGCAAAAAACAATATAATAATAATAATAATAATAATAATAATAATAATAATAATAATAATAATAATAAAATAATAATAATATTTTGGTAGAAGACCCTCTTTTAGGCAAATACTGTTAAAAAGAATGGCAGAATTAAGCGAGTTGATTTTATATATTGTTTTTTCTATTTTCCTTACAATTCGCTTCTCAGGCTCAGCGATGTTTCTGAGTAACTGACCAAATATTCATATAAAAAAAAAGTTACAAAAACATCTTTTTTTATAATTTTTTATTCTAAGTTTCGCGAGCGAGAGAGAGAGAGAGAGAGAGAGAGAGAGAGAAGAGAGAGAGAGAGAGAGAGAGAGAGAGAGAGAGGCAGAGGATTCCGTCTCATATCCCTTCGGCAGATGAGATGGACTGGTCCAATACCCCGAGACAATCGACCCTTCCATCCAATCGTCCATTCGCTTCTGCGCCAAGGAAAGGATGTGAAAGGAAATGGATGCTGTTTCTCTTGAAAAAAAAAAAAAAAAAAACAAAAAAAAAAAAAAAAAAAATCATCCATTGTTTCGTGTTCAGATACAACCAGGACCACTAATTTTATATTCATGACTTAACAAAGATACTAATTTCATGTTCAAAGGGGTCATATCATAATGACTAAAACAGTTTCAACAATTGATTATAGTTACCTGTCTTATTATGTCTTTTCTTGCTAATAATTGGACTGCACTATTCATATACAGAAAGGAACAATAACTATATATAGGACACACATAGACAGACACAGACGCACAGACACACACACACACCCACACACACACACACACACACACACATATATATATATATATATATATATATATATATATATATATATATATATATATATATATATATATATATATATATATATATATGATATATATATATATATATATATAATATATATATATATATATATATATATATATATGTATCTATATATATATATATATATATTATATATATATATATATATACATATATATATATATATATGTATGTATATATATATATATAGATACACACTATATATATCATATATATATATATATACTATATATATATATATATATATATATATATATATATATACTGAATAACTTATCACGAAGTATATAAAACGTGATGCTATGTATAAATAAAGGTTTTTTTGCCACGAAGGAAAAAATGAAAAAAGCGAGATAGCCGAGTACTTTCGGTCCTATTCTGGAAACCCTTTACTGAGTTTGCCTTAGTAAAGGGTCCGAATAGGACCGAAAGTACTCGGCTATCTCGCTTTTTCATTTTTTCCTTCGTGCAAAAAACCTTTATTTATATATATATATATATATATAATATATATATATATATATATATATATAGATAATATTATATATATATATATTTTATATATATAGATATAGTATAGATATAGATATAGATATAGTATATATCATTATATAATATATATATATTATATATATAATTATATTATATATATATATTATAATATATTATATATATATATATAATATATATAGTTAGAATACATATATAATTATATATAGAATTAGGCCATGCGTCTGAGAGAGAGAGAGATGAGGAGAGAGAGAAAAGAGAGAGATTAAGACCGCCATTTTGGCGTCTAGATTCGGAAATTAATCGGATTTTCGAGGCCGCACAAGTGATCGCGGATCCATCAAGATCCACAAGGTCTCATCTCTCTACACCACTCCTCCTACTCTCTTCTCTATCACATTCCTCTCTCTCCTCTTCTCTCTTTAAGGAACGCAGGCCTGAATTCTGTATATATATTATGATATATATATATGATTATATATATATAATATAAATAGACACACATATATATATAAAATCTATAAGATAGATATAGATATAATCTATATATATATATATATATAATATGTGTGTGTGTGTGTGTGTGTGTGTGTACTGTGCGTCTGTGTCTGTGTCTGTCTATGTGTGTCCTATATATAGTTATTGTTCCTTTCTGTATATGAATAGTGCAGTCCAATTATTAGCAAAAAAAGAAAATAAATAATAAGACAGGTAACTATAATCAATTGTTGAAACTGTTTTAGTCATTATGACCCCAATTCTAATTTCCCTTTCCTGGAAAGCATCACCACAGGATAAAAGGTTCTGATGAAGACGTTCGATGTCTCCTCTCTCATCACAAAATGAAAGGAATTCTTTATACGAAAATACATCGGTTTTTAAGACTTTCACCCTCTCTAACTGATCTGGAATCAATTGGGTTTCCGAGCATTTCAACCTCTCTAACTGGCCTGGAATCAGTTAGGATTTTGATCTCTTCAACCTCTCCAATGGGCTGGAATCAATTGGGGTTTTGAAGCTTCCCAACCTCCTCTGGCACCTTCCCTCTAATGGGGCTGGAATCAGTTAGGATTTTGAGTCTTTCAACCTCTCTAATGGGGCTGGAATCAAATAGGCATTCGAGATCTTCAACCTCTTTAACTGGGCTGGAGTTAGTTAGACTTTCGAGAGAGAGAGAGAGAGAGAGAGAGAGAGAGAGAGAGAGAGAGAGAGAGAGAGAGAGAGAGAAGACCACATTTGGCGTCTAGATCGGAAATTAATCGGATCTTTGAGGCCGCAGGTATTATTTTTCCGGGACGTGATCGTGGATCCATCAAGACCACAAGCTTCTCTCTCTCTCTCTCTCTCTCTCTCTCTCTCTCTCTCTCTCTCTCTCTCTCTCTGTCAGACGCAGGCCTAATTCTAATTTCCCTTTCCTGGAAAGCATCGCCACAGGATAAGAAGGCTCTGATGACGGCGTTCGATGTCTCCTCTTCATCGCAAAAATGAAAGGAATTCCTTATATCAAAATACTTTGGTTTTTAAGACTCTCAAGCTCTCTAACTGAGCTGGAATCAATTGGGCTTCTGAACCTTTCAACTTCTCTAACTGGAATCAGTTAGGATTTTGAGCTCTTCAACCTCTCTAGCTGGGCTGGAATCAGTTAGGATTTTGAGCCTTTCAACCTCGCTAATGGGGCTAGAATCAAATAGGCATTCGAGATCTTCCACCTCTTTAATTGGGCTGGAGTTAGTTAGAATTGAGAGAGAGAGAGAGAGAGAGAGAGAGAGAGAGAGAGAGAGAGAGAGAGAGAGAGAGAGAGAATAAATTCTCTTCTCTCACTGGGCCTCAAAAGGACAAACAATCTCAGCATCGCATGAAGGAGAAGTTCCGAACCGTCCGCAGAGGAGGCTGGACGAAAGCACTTTTTCCATCAGCTGTTTCCAGTTGCTTCTTGATGTCCCGTCTCGAGAAGTTACCCAGCGGATATTGCTGATCTTCCGAGAGATGATGGGCGTCTGGTCTGACGATTTTCAAGAGGCGAAGCGATGCGAAAGTTTAAAAGTTTAAGTGAGGCCGAAAATTTCCTCTGATTTCGTCACTTCATTGTCGCGAAAAAATTGGCAAAAGAGATGTTAAGACCTTCTAAAGAGAGAGAGAGAGAGAGAGAGAGAGAGAGAGAGAGAGAGAGAGAGAGAATCATATTAAATTTCCTCTCTACTTTGGAGGCCGAAAAGTACTTACAGCAATGTGGTTTTACCAAACGATTTTGGGCAGCAATAGTCAGGCGATATGAGGCCGTTGCCATCTGGTCTGTGTAATCCCTGCAAAGCCTCGCTTCCCGAAGTTATTAAGAGGAAGCTGCTGATTCTGCAGTTGACACCGTTCTGGTCCTCTCATTCGAGAGAGAGAGAGAGAGAGAGAGAGAGAGAGAGAGAGAGAGAGAGAGGCGACATGACGTAACACAGTCCCAGAAGTTAAGACAAGTTCCCGGATTTCGTGACTGCGTCTTCGTCCACATAATTGGAAGACGTCTGCAAAGGGCGTTTCTTTTTAATAATTTACTTACATTTATATCTGTGGATTTCTTATGTGGACTTATTCATTCTTTTTTAATAAGTGCCATAACCTTCTGTTACTTGTTTCTAGAGAACACTATTCATTGGAAGCTTGAATTTCCAGTCAGTGGCCACTTTGGTGGGTTTGTTCCTTATGAATAGGGTTTATCTTTTGATAATAATAATAATTATTCTTATCAAGTGGTGGATACGTTGTGTTTGAGATCTTATTCAAAAGCTGACTCATACATTTTCACGCTCATTATTATTATTATTATTATTATTATTTTATTATTATTATTATTATTATTATTCAGAAGATGAACCCTATTCATACGGAACAAGCCCACCAAAGGTGCCACTGACTCGAAATTCAAGCTTCTAAAGGGTCTGGTGTTCATTAGAAAGAAGTAACAGAAGGTAATGGGAAATGCAAAAAGGAGATCCTTTATTGGATAAGCGATCCATACGGTCAGTGATCCTTCTATGGATCTGCAATCCTTCTACGGATCAGCGGTCATAATAATACGGATCAGTGACACTCATGGATCAGTGATCCTTCTCCAGATCAGTGATTCTTCTATGGATGAGTAATACCATATAAATCAGTGACCCTCCTATGGCTCAGGAATTTCATATGGATCAGTGACCCTTCTACAGATCAGTGATCATCCTCTGATCCGAAGAACGTTGAGCCTAAAAAACTATATACAAAAAATCGTTGTCTCTGCTTCCAATCTGTTGGGATGTGTCCGCAATACAGATTTATTTTGGCTCAAATTTTTATTTGTGGGCAAGTGGGGTAAAGAAATCTATTTCGATAGTATATAATATATATATATATATATATATATATATATATATATATATATCTATATATATATATATATATATATATATATATATATATATACATACATCATACATACATACATACATACATACATACATACATACATACATACATACATCGCAAATTACGAAAAAACGAGAATGAAGAAGACAGCAGCTGAGTATGCATCAGAGAAAAACTGTTGAGAGCATCAAACCTTTGAGTTTGGCTTTCCTGTCCCGGAGTCAACAGGTTCACTAATTAACGACCTTTCTCTCAAGAGAAGAAGAAGAAGAAGAAGAAGAAGAAGAAGAAGAAGAAGAAGAAGAAGAAGAAGAAGAAGAAGAGTCGATAAACACCAGAGTGGATGGGAGGAATCCATTCTCTTTAAGAGTCCATTTTCGTGATGGCTGCAAAAAAGGAGGAGCTCTAATCTCCTGTTGAGGTTTAACTTTGCCTCTAAATTCAAGACATTGAAAAGGGGACGAGGAGTTTCCTCCACGTCCCAGACAAATGATTCTGTTGATGGAATTAGGGTGTGAGTGTGTCTCCTTTTATAGAGAATTAAAACCAGGTTGGAGTTTGATCTCGGTTACGACCAAAACGTGGAGTTATTTGCCTACTGAGGTTGTGGAATTCCCGAATTTCTGGTGTATCGTTTTGATATTCTGTTCCCTCATATTTACCTATTCGTTTGTCATCTTTTTCTATGACTTGTACCTCTTTCCAAAGGCTGATTTCCCTTGGAGACCTCTTGGGTTTATAGAAGTCTGCCAACTCTGTCCATAAAGGTTTACTGCTAAAGATTTACAGAGAGAAAGAAAAATGGTTCTTTTACTATTAGATATCACAGTTCAAAGAACGCAGTTCTAACGTTCATGTTAATATTATATTAAACAAAGATGCACTGATAACAGCACCAAAGGAAGGTAGCTTTTACAGCTCAGGGGTAATGAAAAAAGCAGTATTTATTGTGAACTTCCACTGATACTCGTCTCAGTCACAGAAAGCATTTAGAGTCACTAATTGCCAAAGGAATCTTGATTAAAATCTACCAATGATACTTCCTATATATATGTGATGATAATATTACACCCAGGATTAAAATTCCCCTTGCCTTCAGAACCAAGCCTTATTCATTTAGAGAAGCGTTATCACGTTGAAGTTCGCCAAACTAATACAACTTGAACAGCCTTATGTTTCACGAAAGTTCCCGAATTGTAGCAAGGTTCTTGGTTGTCCTCGGTTTTACTGAATAAAATTTGCAATCAGTGTAAAATGCCAAATTACATATTTGAGCATCATAGATCTTTAATATCTCAATTTCCAACCAACATGCGTATTATTTAATTTTCATGTACCACACAAATTGTTTTACTTTAAAAGT
>NC_087211.1:15785508-15800508 GCF_015104395.2 Macrobrachium nipponense | reverse complement strand
TTATTACCCTAAAAGGAGAACGAAGCGCCCACCCAATTCCTATGTGAAATTAGAGCGAGGTATAAAAGAGAGAAGAGAGAGAGAGAGAGAGAGAGAGAAACTTTAATGAAGAAACCTCCCGCTGATCAAGAAAGAGGCGATTCTGCAAAGTTCTCTGGTGAAGGTTCAGATGGGAAATTCATCCACCACTAAAGGACCGCTGCTAAGTCCTGCTTTTGTTTCTTTTCATTTATTGCGATGCTAGATGTAATTAGGAAGACTGGGATAATTAGGGAGATAACAATCTTTCTCTCTCTCTCTCTCTCTCTCTCTCTCTCTCTCTCTCTCTCTCTCTCTCTCTCTCTCTCTCATTTCCGCTTTCTCTGTCTGTCTGTCTCATTCCTTTACGAAAACCAGACAAAAAATAATGAATGGAAACTAGAGTTGAAGAGATGCAACACATCCCAATGTGGGAACTTCTTTACATACAAGATATGTGACACACGGAATAAACTGCCACCAGAAAGAGGCTGCAAACAGCAACAGTGAGGAAGAGTTTAAAAGAAAGCTAGACAAAAACATTAGGACACTGTGAGTGAACAGCAAAACCTGCTCTTACAGATAAGTGAGCACACGATGTCTCCTCGGATGGACTATCAAGTCTTTGAGACATTATAATCCTTGTAACTCCTTGTAACTTGTAACTCTCACTTCCGCTTTCTCTGTCTCTCTCACTTCCGCTTTCTGTTTGTCTGTCCGTTTCTCTCTCTCTGGACCAATTGTTACGTTCGTGTGTTTGTGTGTATTTTTTTTTTTCATACCACTCTCATTAGATCGCGGTAAGGTTCCTAACTTAACTCGTCCGATAAACATCGGTCATTGAGGAACTGCTCATGATTATATAGGGATAAATGCAGCACAAGACAAAAGACCGAGAAGCATCCAGAGAGAGAGAGAGAGAGAGAGAGAGAGAGAGAGAGAGAGAGAGATAAACTATCGGACGATATAATCATGTTAGAAAGTTCACAAGGCGTGTAAACGTGTTTGTTTCCTTAGGCGTAACGGGATAACAGTTGTTGGTTCCTGGAAGAGTTGACAACGCTCCAGTTGGCGCCTGAACTATCTCCAATGTTCGCTGGTTTTGGTCCCTCTGAATACTTGACCTTATGCCTGATGCGTAAAGTATGGATTGGAGAGTAAAAAAAACCATGCTGATTTATAACAGAAGACTGAGGGAAATTTAAAAAAAAAATCAGAGATGAGGTAAATTTCTTACATAAAAATCACCACAAAGATGGGAGACAATAATCTAAAACCTTCTCATTGTAAACCATAAACCATAAAGGTGAAGGAAAATTTTTTCATATAAAAAACAACCTGTTTGCTTTATACCAGAAAAAGGAGGGAAAATTGTCAGAAAAAAACCACGTTGTTTTATACCACAAAAATAAAAGAAATATTTACTTTCTTATAATATTGGAGGGACATGTTTTTTTACTTGAAAAAGACTAAAAAAAAAATGTTTACACCGAAATAAAGAAACTAATTAGAGAGAAATAAGCTTGTTGCTGTATACCACAAAGATAGAAGATAATTGTACCTTTCTTACAATATTGAGGGACAAGTTTCTTGTTAAACTAATGAAAACTACATAATTTAAAATTAGTTGGTAAAAACGAAGAGTTTTAAACTCACTTATTTCAATAGTATTACAAATGGACCTGAATTTTTTTCATCGTGAGGCTTAGAACTATATACTTCATATATACACGTATATATACACACACGTGTGTATGTGTGTGAGTGGTTAACTCTCTCTCTCTACTTGCTGTATAGTAATTTTATACTCTAGAAAAATAAAAAAAGACATGTTACGACTTAAAAATGAGGAGAAAACGAAAAGGTCGGATGAACATAATCCACTCGTAAAGTAAACACCCATATCTTTGCTTTTATAAAATTCGAGGATTTTATGTGTTTGCTCAAGTTCCCAGCTGCCTCCTCCTCCTCCTCCTCCTCGCTCTTCCTTTCTTTTTATAGACGTCGTTTGTATATGAGCGAGAGAGAGAGACAGAGAGAGAGATTCTGAAATATACAGAAGACACAAACGGTTATAAAGAGATAAGAAACCACATGTCCTAAAACATTAAAGACACGAAAAATTCTAAAGATAAAAGAGCATATTAAACGAGAGAGAGAGAGAGAGCGAGAGAGAGAAATTCTGAAACAAGTACATATAGATTCTAGACCGACTAGACTACTATGTTACCCGGATGTTTCTGCATGGAAAGGTGTAAATTCAAATTCATATATATATATATATATATATATATATATATATATATATATATATATCAATTCAAGCTACAAATGTCCTTTAATATCTAAATTCACTTTACCTCCAAATGATATATTTTCATATATGTACCGAAGGGGAATTTTTAAGTTGATAACAATTTCGTCCCCCCTTCGGTACATATATGAAAAACATATATCTTTGGGAGGTAAAGTGAATTTAGATATTAAAGGACATTTGTAGCTTGAATTGATATATAAATGGATCACGGTTCGATGTGATAATTATTCATAACAAAAGGCTACGTTCTGTCAAACGCTCGAATTGGCCAACATGGTAGACGGGGTTTCATATCGATTCTAATTACGAAAAGCATCCAGATCGAGGGTGATTTGTAAGGTCAGAATCGATATGAACTTATAGCGTCTCTGTTGGCCGATTGGATAGCGTCACTGACTGTTCTGATTTCGTCCCCGTCCACCTGGACGGTGGTTCGATCCCATGGGGGGACGAAATTGTTATCAACTTAAAAATTCCCCTTCGGTACATATATGAAAATATATCATTTGGGAGGTAAAGTGAATTTAGATATTAAAGGACATTTGTAGCTTGAATTGATATATAAATGGATCACGGTTCGATGTGATAATTATTCATATATATATATATATATATATATATATATATATATATGATATATATATATATATATAGATAATGTATAGATATATATATATATATATATATATATATATATATATATATATATATATTATATATATATATATATAGATATATATATAATGTATAGATATAGGTATATATATATGTGTGTATATATATATATATATATATATATATATATATATATATATATATATATACCTATATATATATATATATATATATATATATATATATATCCAGCATCAATAACATTCGTAATAATCTATTCAAGTCTTTTTCTTTATTTCCCAACTACTCAACCCTTCGGGACATATGCGACGAAGGGAAGCCGCCCTCAGGATCTCTACTCGGACGAGTTTGCTCCTTATGGTCATCCCAAACATTCTTATGGAAGGATTTGTCGATTCTAAACGAAAAAGGTTTTTATGAAACGCGTACATCTGAATATGACTGCAAATTGTCTCCTTAAAGGTGAGGAAGTCCCGGGGCCAAGTCAGGTGTGAGGGAACAGCTCCTGGAACTGGACATGAAAGGAATCGGACGGATATTGAGACCGAGGTTTTCAGATAGTCATTCCTTCAGAGAGAGAGAATTTTACAGTGAAAGAAGAACAGGAGAGGTTTGAATAAGCGAGGGAGAAAAAGAGAAACCGAGAGAGAGAGAGAGAGAGAGAGGTTTGAACAAGCGAGGGTGAAAAAGAGAAACTGAGAGAGAGAGAGAGAGAGAGAGAGAGAGAGATCTGAAATCGTACCCGAATGCAACAAAATAAGACGAAACGCTCCCGAATACCTGGGTATAAAAATGAGTGAAAATCCCGGATAACAGCTTTGATCTCTGTCGTAGTTTTCGTTTACAGTCTAATTTTAAAACGAGTTATATCGGCCCACGTGGGATTAAGGCTTCCGGTCGGCCGGGGAATATTGGCCTCTGACAATGGAGCAAAATGGGCCGAGATTTCGTTATTTGTGTTGCTTTATTTATTTCTCGCTCAACAAGAGGCAGAGAGACAAAAAGGCCATACGTTGGCTCTCAAAAGAAGATTACAGAGAAAAGAACGCCCTAGAACAAATGCACTGGCAAATAAATATCTACTCACAAAAACACAGAATCAGCAATGCACTGAGGAAAAATATTATATAAAAAATAGTGTTGAGGCTTTTATGAATCCTAAGAATATCGGTACTCAAATTACAGCAAATATATATATATATATATATATAGAATATATATATATATATATATATATATATATATATATATATATATATTTAATACGCAATAATAATAATAAGATAATAATAATAATAATAATAATAACAATAATAATAATAATAATAATAATAATAATAATAATAATAATAATAATAATAATAATAATAATAATAATATTCTTTGGCAGCAAGAAAGAAGAGATCACTTCTCAAAAAAACATTCAACACAGAAAGAAATAAATAGATAAAAATGCAAGCAAATTGTTGTAATGCAGGATTAAACGAATAACCCAATAAAAAAAGGGTATTCGGGCGTTAGTTTATGAAAAGCAAAAACACCTTTATAAAAAGATCGATTTTTGATTCGATTCCTTGGAGGGCACCAAACACGAAATCAAGTGGGGAGTCGGTCTTCCAGGGCCAGAGAAGAAGGGGGACCGATTCCCGCCTCCCGACCTCTGTCGTCAAGCCGCCGTGAAATTGCATCGTGGGAGTGAAATGGCGGCAGTTTCTCGGGAAAACTCTGCGTTAGAAGTTCAGGCATCGGGTTTCCCAAAGGTGGAAGGAACAGCTAATCAAGAAGGACCCTTCAGCTGATAAAGGAGTTTCCTTTCTATATCAGAGGATGCGACTTCCTTTGGGATACGTTTCTACTTGAGGTTGAAGCTGCGTTGTGGAAATGGACTTCCTCACTAAGCTGTCAGTGCGTCTCACGTGGTGCACGGTAGGCATCAACTTTCAGTCTTTCACTTGACCTCCATTCCGTCCTCCTCTCTTCAATCTTCTTGCTGTCCAGCTTCTCTATATATATATATATATATATATATATATATATATATATATATATATATATGTGTGTGTGTGTGTGTGTGTGTGTGTGTGTGTGTGTGTGTATGTATGTATGTGTGTATAACTGAATCAGGAAATATTGGAACGCGAAGAATATTTTAGTAAGTACATAGGATGTTACAGAGCATCAAACATCAGTAAATCATATCACTCTTGTAATACGCTACTAATTAGAAAGACAGAATTGTGCTTCAGAGAGAGAGAGAGAGAGAGAAGATTTTCGGTTAATATTTACGCTGCAGTTCCCGGCAACGAGGTTATAACCAGAATGTGTTAGCACTGACAACCAAACTACAGCACTCAAAAAGTTTTTTATTCAAAGTTAATAGTAGCGTAAAAAAGTGGTAAAAAAAAATCCAGGAGTGACAAAGCTTCGATTTAGAGCAGCGAAAATTCGACCAAATAATATCACAAAAACCGACAGTAGCTGCCGCGTCTGACTGAATGGGAGTTTTTGATTTACAGTTGCATAGATTAGGAAGGGAAATTCCCACTCGTAAAGCGAACGTATTTGTGCGGCTTCCGTAAAGTAGCTTGATATATATATATATATATATTATTATATATATATATAATATATATATATATATATATATTATATATATATATATATATATATATATATATATATATATATATATATATATATATATATATATATATATATATATATATATATATATATAATGTGTGCTTTTATGCTCCATTTCAAGACTCATGCTACTATGAGTATTTTTAAACGAAACATTATCCACAACATTACGAATTTCACACAAGTAGAAATTCGCTCGATCTCTTGTTCGTAGATTTTAAAAAGGGTCTTTACTCCAGATCTATTTAGGTATGTGCAGTGTGTGCTCATTAGACTGGGGTACTTTTCTCGTGTTCCTTATATTTCCGGTCTCTTTTATCTGGCACAGTTATTCCCAAACGAGACCAAATTATGCCCTTCATAATCTGTCCAAAGTAAGGCCTTTCTAACCACAAAACTCCAAATTAGGTGACATACGAATGTGAATAACAATAAGCACAATGTTGGGTGGGGGTAATTCATACGCTATATATGCGATGGTTTGTCAATGTTTGTGAGGCATGTGTATGTTTGAAAGTGTATTCACATACAAAGGGTAATACACTCGTTAAAATACACGAATGTTTGTAAATGTCTAGGAGCGTACGTATGTTTGAAAGCATATTCACATACAACGGGCAATATGCTATTTGATAAATATCGGTTCTTCGGTGAAGAAAAATACACTACGGATATTTTGAGAACTCTTAATGAATGATCATGTTCTTTGTGTGCATATATATACATATATATATATATATATATATATATATATATATATATATATATATATATATATAATATATATATATATATATATATATATATATATATATATTACTGAACATCGTTTAGTAATGAAGAACACAGAGTCTGAAAATCATTACGCAGGTGATCCACTTAATTAAATCACTTTAAAAATTGCAGAACTAATTATGGTTTATTATTAGCGTTAGAGAGAGAGAGAGAGAGAGAGATTTAATCCGCAAATTGCCTCATCTCATTAGCCGTTATGATGTGGGGAATTTTTCTGAGGAGAATAACGAAACTATATATGGTTCCCAGTCTTTCAAAGGAGAGAGAGAGAGAGAGAGAGAGAGAGAGAGAGAGAGAGAGAGAGAGAGAGAGAGAGGGGGGGGGGGGGGGGGATAAATTAAACCATCCCAGAAATTACATAGGTGTACTGAGTCGAAAAATTATATACGTTTTAAGAGGAGTTCGAAGGATGAACACACATGAATTAACATAATTATTGTTAATTACTGTTAAAATACTTGGAACAAATACGGAATGGAAAATAAAATTTAGGCAAAATACCAAGCGCTGGGACCTATGACGGGGTCATTCAGCGCTAAAACGGAAATTGAGAGTTAAAAAGGTCAGAAAGACCCAATAGGAGGAAACTTCACAGTTGCACTATGAAACAATTGTTAGGATGACGTGCATTGAGAGATGGAAGAACGAGAATATAAAAGGAGGCACAGTAAAAGGAATGAAAGGGGCTACAGGTAGGGGCCTAAGGAAGGGACGTCGCAAAGAACCTTGAGTAATGCCTACAGTGCACCGCGTGATTGGAACAAATACCTCAGAGGAAACTGGTTAGGTATGGATGCTACTCCGAAACCCAAGAGAAGTAGATATGAACATAAATAATATCAGAGACAAGAAAGAATTAACGTAAGAGGGAAAAGTGGCACTGAAGGAAAAAAAAAGAAAAAATTTTTTTATTGAAATAAGAGACAATCGAAAGATGACCCTTTTGGTTTTCATGAGATAGAGGCTGTCGAGCCAGCCTCTGGGTGGACACTTTCGGCCAGACAGTCCTTAACAGTGACAAGAGAGAGTTGGAGTGGTTGGACAGCAAAATAAAGAGTTCTAGAAAATACAGGAAATGATGTACGAGGATCCAAAGGCGGAACTTGGAATCCTCCTCCTCCTCCTCCTCCTTTCTTCCTCCTCCTCCTCTCCTCCTCCTCTCCTCCTCAGTGTATGACGGTTTGCTGTAACAAAAAAAATTAGTGCCTGGACCCAAGTGGCGCGGCTGAGAGATAGCAAACATTAAATATGCATTTCCTATAATTTCATTTGAATAAATGCAGACCTATGCAGTGGAATTTAAATATGCAAATAAATTTAGTCCTCCGTGAGAGGGTTTATAGTTTTTGCTTAAAAGATTTTTGCTGACACTCACCAGTTGTATATATTGTTCTGTATATATAATATATATATATATATATATATATATATATATATATAATATATATATATATATATATATATATATATAATTTTTCGAAAGAATGATTTCTCCAGAATGGAGGTTCATGGAAGTTAGTAATTTTAGAACAACTGGTAGTCTAATATAAATATATACATTGAGAAACTATATCCATGTATAATACGTGTATATACATATATATATATATAATATATATATATTATATATATATATATATATATTATATATATATTATAATATATATAATACATAATATAATATTAATTAATACATATTAATAATATGCATGCATATAAAAATTAAGTAGTTTGATGTTTTGCAATACACAAACCCGTAAATGGTGTTACTTTAAGCTTTTCACACATATTCAGACTCCACAGAAACACGTCCTTGAATTGGAAAAAAAGTTATAATATATATATATATATATATATATATATATATATATATATATATATATATATATATATATATATATATATATATATATATATATATATATGTGTGTGTGTGTGTGTGTGCGTGTGTGTGGTGCGTGGTGTGTGTCTGTGTGTGTACACATATACATATATACATAATATATATGTATATATGTGTATATATACACATATATGTACAACACGTGCTCAATAAGAAATGACTGGCAATCTAAGCAACTGGAAATATCAGGAGTGAAATGGTGATGTGTTTGAGAATCTCATTATGCTTAATTATCAAACTTCAACCAGTTCCAGGCAAAGTCCTCCACCTCAGGGCAAATTAAGATTGACACAAGATTATGTTCCTGCAAATGAACTCTAACTTTTTACCAGATTACTGGCCTCCCACCCAGGAGGTCGCCGCTCCCCACCCCTTCCAGCTGTTGTTCGTTCTCGGAATTCTATTCCAGATTATATTCCAAAATTCATTTCCAGAATTCTTTTCCCGGATTCTTTTCCAAAACTTTATTCCAGAATTCTCTTCCAGAACTCTTCTCCAAAATACTTTTCCAGAATTCTTTCCCAGAATTCGGTTCCAGAATTCTATTCCAGGATTTTTCCCAATTTCTTCTCCAGAATTTTCTTCCAAAATATCCTTTCAGAATTCTTTTAAAGAACTATATTCCAGAACGGTTTTCCCGAATACTTTCCCAAAATTTCTTACAAAATTATCTTTCAGAAATCTATTCCAGACTCCTTTTCCAGAACTTTCTTTCAGATTTCTGTTACGGTTCGTTCTGCAACATTGTATACCACCTTACGAAAACAATATGATGATGTCGCTCATTCCTGCGTCATGTCAAAACGAAGGTTTCCCCGAATGCTTTTCCAAGTGGTGTTATGAAATAGCGATGAAATGCAAAATATTTAAACACTAGTAGGCGAATAAACTCGGAATTTCCATAAAAGTGCCTTCATCTAGATTCCAGAGTGGAACAACGGACACACGATAATGAAACTTGTGTATTATGGTTGTTCGTTGTTCACTGTTCATTCAAGTAGGAACGAACGAGAACTTGAAATATTAACAAAACTATACACACGTACTTACATAGACGGACGTAAACACTCACACGCAAACAAGTACAATACTGCGTTGATTTAAAAATCACTCAAAGTAGCATAAACCTCGAAATGGAAAAACAATTGCATATTTATGTACAGGTACAAATATACTATGTAAAAATTAATCTGTACATAGAGCTTTCGGGAATCTGTTCGATTCCCGTTTTCAACCTGAAAAGGGAATCGACAGATTCCCGACAGCTCTTTGTAGAGATTGTTTTCGAATCTATTTGTTCCCAGACAGAACTCGGGATTTGTTTCTCCAATACTGGCTTTAGAGTTCGCCGAATTATCTAAATTCAGGAGCTGATTACGGAGGGTAGGATATAGTAAAACTGTACAGTGAAAAGAAGGAGTTGGAGAGGTTGGATAGCAAGATTCAGGGACACAGAAATCAAAGAGAAGAAGTACGAGGATCCAAAGCCTCTCTCTCTCTCTCTCTCTCTCTCTCTCTCTCTCTCTCTCTCTCTCTCTCTCTCTCTCTCTCACAGGCAATAACGCAAAAAAATAATTTGGCAAAGCCTCTCTCTCTCTCTCTCTCTCTCTCTCTCTCTCTCTACCCTGCGTGCATTTCTATGATATCGTTGAGAGCCTTTAAATGGAATATCTTAGTCACGTCGAATGCAGACCAAATAATCTCACTTTTTATTATTCTATTGATATGGACGAGGATAAAAAAACAAAAAAACAAAACAAAAGGGAACAGATGCTAAATGAATCGATACAAATGTTGGAGGGGTAAGGGAATGCGGATTTTGATATTTCAATTGTTTTCCTGGGATGATTAAATTTCCTTTACATGCCTATGCTTTTTGTATCAATGCAAGAACATTTGCCTTTGTTATTTCATCATCAGAGAAGGTCGTAAATTTAGGAACAAAAAATTTTATTTAGATTTTTAGTTGTAGATATTTTTGCTTGGCGTTTCATTTCTCTTCATTTGGGATTCCTTCCTTTATCTCTCTCTCTCTCTCTCTCTCTCTCTCTCTCTCAAAGTTGTAAACACTAACAGTGTGGAACACTTTGAAAGAAAGCTAAGCAAAATTATTAGGACACTATGAATGAATAGTAAAACCTGCTCCTGGAGATAAGCGAGCACACGATGTGTCCTTGGATGGACTGATAAGTCTTTCAGATATCTTAATCCTTGTAACTCCTTGTAACTCTCTCTCTCTCTCTCTCTCTCTCTCTCTCTCTTCTCTCTCTTGAAGGAAGGAAGGAAGGAAGTACCATAAGCAAAAAATTTGTCTAATTTCCCTCACTCTCTGTTTCTCTCTCTCCCTGCAGACGCAAAAAAACGAACTTCCAATACCAAGAACACAGCGTATCTTTTTTACATTGCTTCCCAATGTACCTCAGTTAACAAACGTTTTATTGAAGTTTAAAAACGTGAGTATCAACGAGAACCCAGTAGAATTATGGCAGTCGTGGCGGGAAAGAGGAGAGATTCCTATCTTGGAATGAATGGGACTTGAATGACCAGAAAGGATTTCCGTTTGTCTCTGAAAACGTAACAGTTTCTCTCTGGCTGGAAAGTTCTTTTACTTTTTACTCACCAGGTAAAAAGGGCACATGAGTCAACCCATAACCCCTTTTCTGTGCATAAAATTGAAAGTGTTACAAGGCGTTACAAGGATTAGGATGACTCAAAGACTTATTAGTCCATCGGAGGAGAGAGAGAGAGACCTATCGATAAAGGGAGAATCTTACAAAAATTAATCACCAAATTTAAACCTTGTCCTATGATCCAAGAATAAACGACATTCCTTTTTAATGACAGAAGAGAGGTAGACAAAAATAAAGTCAACATTCCCAGGAAACAACAGAAATACCAAAATCCGAATTCCTTTTCCTTTCCAACATTTATATAAATTCTTTTAGCATCTGTTCCTTTTGTCATCTTTTTCATTCTCGTCTATACCGAAGGAATTCGAAAGCATGGAAGAAAAAAAGGCTGACTTATTTGATCTATGCACCCCACGTGACTCGGATATTCCACCTGAAGGCGAACGCTCTCGTCGATGTCCTGGAAATACACACAGAAGAGAGAGAGAGAGAGAGAGAGAGAGAGAGAGAGAGAAATTCTGCCAACAAATTGTCTGTGTTGCAGAGTCTACAGTTATCCCTCATCGAACAGCATCATCGAGTTATAACTCAATGGGGTTCGGGTTCGGTCTCTGGGTACTGCCCCCAAAGCGCATTCCGCTCTGCCTCTGGTTTCGTGGAGTCGTGAGCTACAGAATATTAAATTTCCCCTCGGAAATTCTTTTCGAACCGAAAAGGGTTATGTTTCGAAGGAGGTTAATACATAAATATTCATAATCTGCAGATATTTTTTCTCCTATTCTGGCTTCTGGAAACAGTTTTTTAATACCTTTCACGGATAGTATCTTACAGCTTTATTCAGAGCAAGAAATGATAGAAATATTACAAATTTTTCCAGTTTATATATCGGCAATGAATTAGGATTAATAAATATTTTTTTAATAGTCAGATATTTCCTCTCATATTCTGGCATTCTCGCTCTCATTTTTGAACCCATTTCAAAAATGATCGCATATTGCTGTATTCAGAAAAGAAGTGCAAGTATTTTTAAGTTCCTACGTTGAGGATGAGTTCGAAATAGAATCACTGGGTTAGCATAAGTATGGCGATTAAAGGATTTTGTAATAGATTTTTCAAATGTAAGATCAGGAAAGCTCTATACTGGTTAACTGTCCAGTTAACAAGAGAGAATTATATAGCTATATATATATATATATATATATATATATATATATATATATATATATATATATATATATATATAGACGAATAAGCCATGTGAGTACTACTGCATTAGTGTTCGACATAAAAATTAGCTTTTAAATTTTAATATCAGGTTCCTGGTCTGTCTTAGAATTAAAATTGTGAATCTGGGCCCTTCCTACCTAAAGGATTTATTTTCAGCGAGCTTTAGGTTCCGTCAAAATGGCAATTCAATCTATTGTACAAAACCGACAGACGGTATGAGTGGCATATCTTCGAATGAATAATTCATGTTGACTCATAAATGATAGCTCATTTTTACTCACAACTGAGAAAGTGATTTTATTTTCGTTTGAAATACCTGCGATATTTGAGGTAGCTGAAAACTTCTCACCAAAGGAAAGGAGAACTTCTAAAGTAATTCTTGATTGTTGACTTCCCCATCTCAACAAATTTCCTAGCGGAGAAATATATATAGAATAAAACAGCCCTCTTCAATTTAACAAAAACGTCTCTAATCGAAAAAAGCAATGGCGAGATCTGCATATTCAGAAGAATATTGTTCAGCTGGTAAATTGCCTTTCGATGCAATATCAGGTTGGCTGCAAAATGCCCGTCCGCGTGGGAGCTTCGGGTCAGAGGGCCGAAACTCGCGGACGTAGAATTTTCCTGGCTTTGTTTTTTTCATATTTTCGATCCTCTCCCGAAGAGAGGTGGCCACAGTCGGATGCACTCCAGTGGAGAGGAGGGCTCCAGGATCCAGCTAAAAATAGAGCTTTATTCCCGACGTTTCGTAACGGCTATATCACATGACAAAGATTTGTTATACGGTTGACCTGATTAACAGGTATATATATATATATATATATATATATATATATATATATATATATATATATATATATATATATATATTATATATATATATATATATAAACATAAAGAGTATATGTAAAGGTATACATACTTACATATATATGTATATATATATATGTGAATATATTATATATATATATATATATATATATATATATATATATATATATATATATATATATATATATATATATATATATATGTGTGTGTAAAGGTATACAAAATTACCTTACATTATATAGGATATTATATCTGGTTTGAAAAAATAATTTTTAATATATATATATATATAATATATAGATAAAGATATATATATATATATATATATATATATATATATATATATATATATATATATACATATGTATATATATATATATATAATATATATATATATATATATATATATATATATATATATATATATAAATGTTTATATATACATAAATATATTATGTTTCACGATTCAACCAATCCGCATACATATATAAAATAAAATAAAAAATAAAAAACTGTCCCACGAAAGAGGCTGGGGGGAATGATGTCACTGACGTAAACTGCGCTTTTGCAGAGTCTCGCAAGTTCCTTAGAAGCCTTTTACACAAAAACCGCTTTCTGCCACGCTCAGGCACTTTGCTGAACACGCCACCCAACCAACAACCACCAACCCCTACTATACACACCAACCTTCTCATTCCTACACAACCCCGTAGACCCAGTGTCGAGCCGTGCAATGCACGGAATCATCATAAAGTCCTTTTCCTTTCTTTAAGGCCTTTTTCTCTTCTTTTCATCCTTATCCGCGAGTTATTCATGCGAAGTAATAGACACCCTTTCTCACGATGACATCTGATTATTCCTCTTAAATTCTCCTACTTTCGCCAGGAAGCTAATTCTTTAAAAAATAAATAAATAAATAAAAAGGTAATGTTGGCATAAGTGTAGACTCTCTCTTAACATGCTTTCGCTCATACGTTCCTTTCTTTCAACTCCTGAATGGCGGCCTTTTTCTCTAAACTTCGAGAAAAAAGAGGTTTAAATATTTAATTCTCTGCGGTCATAGAAATTCCTCTAAAGATCTCTCGTTATCTCGGTGCTTGAATGTTTGTTTGTTTGTATGGTGTTTTTACGTTGCATGGAACCAGTGGTTATTCATCAACGGGACCAATGGCTTTACGTGACTTCCGAATGGAGAATATTACCAACAAATACTTGGTATGGCCATGGGTAACCCTTTATCACCTCTCCTTTCAAACTTATATATGGAATTTTTTGAGAGACAACACCTCCCGAATATCACACTTATCCCCTTAAAATGGTACTGATGATATCATAGTAGTCTTACCTGGTGGTATCGATGTAAATGATTTACTGTATAAATTGAATAATTTAGTGCCATCCATAAAATTCACTGTTGAAATTGAAAATAACAATGTCATCCTTTTCCTAGATGTATTAATACATAGAGAATCTATACAATGCAAATTCAGTATTTATAGAAAACCCACAAATAATTTAACATATGTACATTTTTATTCTGGCCACCATCTTAATATTAAAATTTCAATTTGCTCTTCTATGTTCCTACGCTCTTTGCGTATTACGAGTCCACAATATCTGGACCAAGAAATAGAATACATCAAAAATATAGGAAACGATCTCTGCTACCCACCTCATTTAATTGATTTATATTATCAAAAAGCTCACAAAAAGTTTTATAGTGTTGCTATTAATGAAAAAGAAATGCCTAAAAATGTACTTAGTTTACCTTATTTTCGTGGATTTGAAACCATAAAATCAATATTTAAATCGTTTAATGTTAATGTAGTATTCTCTTATAACAATACCATTAAAGATATGCTAATTAAGAATAGTCCCGTAACAAATAACAACATCATTTACAAAATTCCATGTAAGGATTGCCCATCGTTTTACGTTGGTCAGTCAAGTAAAAAGGTCAGAACAGCCCAGACTTCAAATGCACTGTTTATCCATCTGAG
>NC_087211.1:15775508-15780508 GCF_015104395.2 Macrobrachium nipponense | reverse complement strand
AGGAGGCAGGATGCAACCCGGAACCCCACACTATAAATACACCCAGTCGAATGGGAGGATTGTTATAGAGCAAATAAAATAATAATAATAATAATAATAATAATAATAATAATAATAATAATAATAATAATAATAATATGTTCTTGTTTAAGGACTATAATGAAGGAATTTTTAAGCATAGAACACGAGTGGATGACAGGGGGAATATCTAATGAGAACATTTTGGAAAGAAAATGCCCCATTCTTCAAAAAAAAAAAAATAGAATAAAAAACACAAAGATAAAAATACTGGTACACTCGGACAGTACTGACGTTGATGCATTGGGTTGTGTTTGTGTCCATGGCATGGCAATCTGAAGATAGATGTGACACTGATTGCTCTCTCTCTCTCTCTCTCTCTCTCTCTCTCTCTCTCTCTCTCTCTCTCTCGATGGGTCGCCTTTTGTAAATTAAGGGAAATAAATTTTTACATTCTCTCTCTCTCCCTTTTTATGATATAACTTTTTACAATCTCTCTCTCTCTCTCTCTCTCTCTCTCTCTCTCTCTCTCCTCTCTCTCTCTCTTGGAACATTTAAAAATAAAACCGGTTTTATACCTTTATGAGTGTTGTTATTTTCTTTGCTCGTGACCAATAGCATAAAACAACTGTTTTCTGTTCCCAATCACAATTTTCCACCGAGAATTCACATGAATACGTTTCAGTATAATATATTCTTTCATATTTCACTTGGATACTATCACAATGTAACTTTGTTTTATGTAGTATTCAAAGAAAACAGTTAGATATATTTTCCTTTACCACTCAAAACTTTTTAGCGATTGATTATCTCACCAATAAATATTGAAAAATGGAACATAAAATACAAAATGAAAAACGAGGAGGGAGAGCGTCGACGGTACGTTTACTTTGGAATTATCGGACTGGAAACTTTTAAGTTTAATGCATTCTAAATTAACTGGGTTTTCGTATCACAGTTGAATGGGAGTCTATGAATATATATACATAGATGTTTAAATATATAGTTTTTGAATGTGGACTCTATGTTCTCAGAATAATGAATTCGTATCGGATTTTGTTGGTAGGGGAGGTGATATATAACTCTCTCTCTCATCTATACACACACACACACACACACACATATATATATATATGTGTGTGTGGTGTGTGTGTGTGTGTGTGTGTGTGCGCGCGCGCGCGCGCGTGTCTGTATAAAGAGAGAGAGAGAGAGAGAGAGAGAGAGAGAGAGAGAGAGAATTACTTTTCTCTAAAAGCTTTCCCTCGCTTTAACAGGTACCATAGATAGTCTTAAGACATTTTTATGGTTATTTAAAATAATAGTAATAAAATAATAATAATAATAATAATAATAATAATAATAATAATAATAATAATAATAATAATAATAATAATAATAATAATAATAATAATAATAATAATAATAATAATAATAATAATATATCTTGGAGTAGACCTCTTTTAAACAAGTCTTGTTGAAAAGGATTGCTGCATCAGCTCCATTAATTTTGTATAGAGTCTTCTCTATTTTCCTTATTAAGGATTTCTCAATGTTGCTGAAACTGGCAAGCAACGTGCCAAAGGGGATCGTCAAATCCAGTGTAGTCATATATCAATATGACTACACTGGATTTGACGATCCCCTTTGGCACGTTGCTTGCCAGTTTCAGCAACACTGAGAAATCCTTAATAAGGAAAATAGAGAAGACTCTATACAAAATTAATGGAGCTGATGCAGCAATCCTTTTCAATAATAATAATAATAATAATAATAATAGTGTATGGGGAGTATACCCTCTTTCAATCAGGAAGTGTTGAAGGTAACTGCTGCGTCAGCTGTACACAGTTTATAAAGTTTTCTCTACTTTTCTTATAGCAGATTTTTTTGGTTACTGCACTGTGCCAGTAACTCTCTGATACTTGCCATTTCTGAAGAGGGAAACAGTCGTGAATCAGGATGTAATTTATTTCAGACGTAGACAAGTTGCGTCTGGTAAGTGAACTCTGGGTTTCAAAATCCGTAGAGTTAGTAACCCACTTCCGGTGTTTTGGAAGGTTTTCAGGCCAGAGTCTCTCTTAGTGTCTGCTGAGACTGCTCTCAGCAAAGCATGGCAGTAGACTTTACTGTATACGGGATGGTCAGCACAAGTCAGAAAACCAGACTTATGCAAAGTCTAATTAAAGGACGAGGGAAGGCTTCCTAACACCTGAATATTCTGTCCCCTATACTTCACCAACTCCTCGATTTTGAAGGACTTGTGTCACTTTTGACGTCAAAACAGACCTCTCAAAATCTTGTTCAAACAACGCAAGCATCGTTCCTCTGTATACAGTGGATTTACTCTAATGGATTTTAAAGTTGTTTAGCTCTCTCTCTCTCTCTCTCTCTCTCTCTCTCTCTCTCTCTCTCTCTCTCTCTCTCTCTCTCTCTCTCTCTCTCTCTCTCTCTCTCTCTCTCTCTCTCTCTCTCTCCATCCCAGGTCTCCTCCTCCCTCTCTGTTGCTCTATATAATGGTTCTTGCTAAAGGAAGAAATATCTCTCCATTTTTCTTCTCTTTCTCTCTCCTTCCACCTTCTCTCCCCCCCCCCCTCTCTCTCTCTCTCTACCCCTCCCCATTTCTTCTTGTCTCACTATCTCTCGCCCTTTCCCCTCCACATTTCTCTCTCTCTCTCTCTCTCTCTCTCTCTCTCTCTCTCTCTCTCTCTCTCTCTCTCAAGGTCTTTCTGTAAATCTCTATGTACATTTCCTCTTGCATTACTTTCTGTGGCTCACTATAGCATTGTAAAAACTCCAGCAGGTTTGGAGAAGCACACGATTATTTCAATAGATCTCGATGGAATCGGTCTTCTTCAGACACGAGCGGATGTAATGGCATGTGAGCTGACACCTTGCGGTTGGAAACCGTCACATTCAGGAAAGCACCAAAGCATTTCAGTGAGCTTGTAACTCTTCTCTCTTGAGAACTGAACGGCAAACTTCCAAGGGGAGGAGCGGGGTGGGGTGGGGAGGGCGATGGCGGAGGGATCCTTATGACAATACGTCCGAGGAGAATTTTTCCCCGACGAAGGAAATCTGTTGTTGCCAAAAGCAATAACCTGGAGGTCTTCCTCCCTCCCTCCCTCCCTCCCTCCCCGCAGGCTCTCTGTCTCTGGGCCTTTTCAGGCATGAAGGCTACCAGCAGCCATCAGCAGCCATCATCAGCCATCGGCAGCCAACAGCAGCCAGCAGCATCCGGCATCCTCAGATGGGAGAGTGAGGGTCCTTTGTCTTTTAGGAAAATTGCCAAAGTACTATTTCCGAGGATTTCGCTCCAAAGACCACTTTCACCTTATTTCGTTTTTGGGGGCTAGGGCGCTTTTCTCTCTCTCTCTCTCTCTCTCTCTCTCTCTCTCTCTCTCTCTCTCTCTCTCTCTCTCTCTCCAGTCACGAAATAAGAGACGATGGAATGTGAAATAATCCTGACTAAAATGAAACATCTCGTCTTCCATTTTGAACCCACAAACTCGATAGCTACAAATAAATATTATATATTTCACTTGAAAATATATACATGAAGCAATTATTAACAAAATGGGCCTAATAACAGCAAGTGTATAGTGCTTATGATACTGAAGAAGCAATGTCTCAGAAAAAATAAATTGAAAATGAATATAATGAAATTTGGAGTTTCTTTTTCCAGGTGTTGTACATTTAGATAGAAACTAATAACGGCCCTATAGAGTATACAATGAAAACAATAAGAATGATGAGGTGAGCATTACTTTATAACGTTTTATATATTCTGAAGAGGTTTGAAGAGAGTGCAGTGGAATTCTACTGCATACATTCAATGAAAAAGACATCGACTTTTAAATGTAGAGAAACGAAGAGTCTATTAACTAACTACGAACTCTATTAAAGATATATACAAGAACAGGATATAAATATAAACGTATCCTAAAAGTCAAATACAAGTAGAGATATGAGGTACCTCTTAATGAAAAGTATATTTTAATTAATGGAACCAAATACTCTTTATTATTATTATTCAGAAGATGAAGAACCCTATTCACATGGAACAAACCCACAAAAGGGGCCAGTGACTTGAAATTCAAGCTTCCAAAGAATAAGGTGTTCATTAGAGAGGTAAGTAAGAGGAGGTCAAAGGAAATACAGAAAGGAGAGATGACCTATTAATAAAGAAAATGTAAATGCATCATGAATTGAGAACAAATTCCTCCATATGATTATGAATAAAATAGAATTCTCTAGTATTATTTTCATTTACATTCCATCTCTGTAGTATCACTATCGGGGTCTTGGACTAAGGAAAAAGATTCTCTCTTACGACACAATTTCCTCCAAGGCTGTGAGCCAAGGAATCTTGAATTATACATCAAAGGTCGCCAGCTCAGCGTTGTTGCTTGCACGCTGAGGCAGGCACGAAGTATTTCGGCGAGGTTTTAAACATTAATAATATTCGCTTTGTTTTCCTTTCCTGGAGGGAGAGCAGCCATTTCTTTGATATGTTCAAGATGGGGGGTTCTACAATACATTATCCAACCGGCATTTTTTGCCCTAAATAAGGAATGGAATGGAGCATAAAATTTAGACCAAAGGCCGAGCGCTGGGACCTACGAGGCCATCCAGCACTTAAATGGAAATTGAGAGTAAAATGGTGTAACAGAGGGAAAACCTCAAAGCGGTTGCACTACGAAACTATTGTTAGGCGACGTTGGGAAGTAAGATGGAATGAAGAGAATATGAACGGAGGTACAGTAAAAGGAATGAAAGTTGCTGCAGATAGGGGCCTAAAGATGAGGCGCAACAAAGAAACTTACGTAATGACTACAGTGCACAGCACGAGGAGCACTGATGGCAATACCTCCCGTACGGGGTATATTAAGAAACCGAATAAACTGCATGTTTATCTCAATGCGAGAAGTTGAAGCATTCTGTAGACGTCATTAAAGAAAAGATCACAAATACGATATGACAAAATC
>NC_087211.1:15755508-15768008 GCF_015104395.2 Macrobrachium nipponense | reverse complement strand
TTTATTTTTTGTAAGGAAATTGATTGTTCTGTTATTTATTTTATCAGAAGATTACTCAACTTGCTTATTGATTTTTTCTTAGAGATAGCATCTGCCAACTCAGGATTTTTATTTTAATTTTTCTATTTTTAGCTAAATTGATTATTCTGTTGCTTCTTTTCAGGAAATATTTGTTTTACACTTTTCGAATAGATATGCATATGTTGTAAATGCATATGTTGTATATGCATATGTATATACAGCACAACACTTACTGCGAAACTGTGAAAATGAAAATAATGAGCAGCACAAAAGCGATATGAATGAAATACACACCTAATATTTTATTTAACAAAAGATTGTGCCAGTATAATTATCGTTAAACTGCATAACTTCGATGCCACGCAGAGCCTTGAATATCATCAAAGGAGAAAAATTTGTCCCAATTCTTGTCGATTCAATATCGTATCTGCAATATACTATAGAAAAGTATATACATATTATTTACACGCATATTTATACGCATATATGTACACACATATATATATATATATATATATATATATATATATATATATATATATATATATATATATATATATATATATATATATGTATACATACATTCATTTACATATTACGCATACACAAATATATAAACGTACACACCATAGCATTGAAGGTGTTGTGCCTTATCTATACTAGCAAACTTACCCATCTACGATGGGTGATAAAATACGGGTGCAGAAGTGAAAAAAGTTTATATGTACTATTTGTTCAGCAATATTAAAATAAGGGCGATTACCTGAATAGTCTCTCTCTCTCTCTCTCTCTCTCTCTCTCTCTCTCTCTCTCTCTCTCTGCTCTCTCTCTCTCTCTCGTAATGTAATTCAAGGGACGATCTCTGAACGCAGAGAAATCTTATTCAATGTTGTTTCCCCTCTTTTCTAATGAGATATCTCTCTCTCTCTCTCTCTCTCTCTCTCTCTCTCTCTCTCTCTCTCTCTCTCTACTCTCTTAAAGTAAGTGAAGGGACGATCAATGAACGTAAAGAAGTTCGTATTCATTATTGTTTACACCTCTTTTAATGATTCATCTCTGCTCTCTCTCTCTCTCTCTCTCTCCTCTCTCCTCTCTCTCTCTCTCTCTCTCAATGTAAGTCAAGGAACGAAGACAGTGATGGGATTATCGGATTACTTAGCTCTCAAATCACATTATCTTCTCTCTCTTTCTCTCTCTCATTTTTTCGATAGCAAGATTAAAATGAAAAAATTGTAGTGCATTATTGTCGTTAATGGAAATCTCTCTCTCTCTCTCTCTCTCTCCTCTCTCTCTCTCCTCTCTCTCTCTCTCTCTCTCTCTCTCTTGTCGGTGACTTTCATTTAACAGAACAGGGATCTTGATTGGTTCGTTTCTTTGTCAATTATTTTGCAAGGTGATACGAATAATAAAGTATCTTTCTTTTCATTATGTTACTGCAAAGACGCAACTTGTATGTCAGTGCGTTATGGCTACTGATAAATGCTCTTGTGATTCTGTGTCTTCCAAAAAAAAGAGTAGAAAGTAGGAACTTGTAAGTTTCCTTTTTATTATGTCCATTGGCAGGTATCCAAATTCCGAAGCAACATTACTGGGCAGTACTTCTTCAACGTTATTTTGCACTGGCAGTCCCAATGGATTTAAGTTATTCAAAAAATCTTGCGCATATTGATGATAATTTTCATCTTCTGTTGTGTCCGAGCTGAATTATTTACGACTTTCTCGGGGGAAGTTGTACAGAAATTATCTATGAAAAATCGTAAAGTAAACTAAGTATACGGGAATAACCAGCCTCATTTCACAGCCAGAAACAGCTCCGTTTCAGGGAATCCTTCTCACCCCCACCGCCTACAAAGGAGGTGGGGGTAGGTTGGATGAAACCCCATTACAAACCATCTTAGGAGTCCCCACCATAACCCTGCCAAGTTTCATGCTCATCTGACCAGCCGTTTGGCCGTGATTGAATGACAGACAGACAGACAGACAGACATTACGCCCATTATAGTATGATTGCGTTCTCTTGAAAACATATGACCCGACTGGGACACCCAGAGATATGAATATTTGATATGAAGCTGAAATGTTTCCCTGCAGAGTGCAAAAGATCAAGGGACCTTACAACCTTACAACCTTACAGTTCGTTCGGGTTGCCCAGGTCCCTCAGTGTGAGGCACCTCTAATGTCTACCAGAGAGTTGCTAGTACATCTTCCGGTATATTTGCATCTTCAATCTTGGATGGTCGGGATGCAGTTTAGATATTGTCGAGCTTATTCTTAAACACATCTACGCTCACTCTGATATATTCCTCAGATGAGCTGGCAACGCATTGAATAGACGCTGCATTATCGATGCTGGTGCGTAGTGGATTAATGTCCTGTGTGCTTTCCTTATTTTTCCTGGTATTGTTTTGGGCACTATTAATCTACCTCTGCTTGCTCTTTCTGATATTTTTAGTTCCATGATATTTTCTGTTATTCCTTCTATCTGTTTCCATGCCTGAATTATCATGTAGCATTCTCTTCTCCTTTCTAGACTATATAATTTTAATGATTGTAGTCTTTCCCAGTAGTCAAGGTCTTAACTTCTTCTATCTAGCTGTAAAGGACCTTTTTACACTCTCTATTTGTGCAATATCCTTTTGATAGTGTGGGTACCATATCATATTGCAATATTCAAGTGGACTACGAACATATGTTTTATAAAGCATAATCATGTGTTCAGCTTTTCTTGTTTGAAGTGCCGTAACAACATTCCCATTTTTGCTTACATTTTGCCAAAAGAATTGCTATTTGATCATTGCATAACATGTTCCTATTCATCATCACACCAAGGTCTTTAACTGCTTCCTTATTTGTGATTGTCTATTATTGGTCCCTTATATGCATATAGCTTTCTTCTCTGTCTCCATAATTATTGATTCAAATTTATCAGAGTTAAATACCATCCTATTTTCCTCTGCCCAATCATATACTTTGTTAAGGTCTCTTTGTAGAGCGTTCCTATCTTCATCACAAGTAATTTCTCTACTTATTCTGTGTCATCAGCGAAACTACTCACTACCGAATCCTTAACATTACTGTCTATGTCTTCAATCATAATAACAAACAGTATTGCAGCTAACACCGTACCTTGTGGCACCGGATATTACCTTGGCTTCATCCGATTTCTCATCGTTTGCAATAACTATCTGTTTTCTGTTGTGTAAAAATTCTTTAACCATCTTCCTATTTTATCTACGATATTGTGTTTTCTAATTTTCTTTGCCTAATATATTATGGTCTACTTTGTCAAAAGCTTTTGCAAAGTCTAGATAAACCACATCTGTTTCATTTCCGCTTTTCATATTTTGAATAGTTCTCACGGTGGACTAACAGTTGGGTTTGTGTACTTTTTCCGGGTACGAAACCGTGTTGTCCTATATTAAACAAATTATTTTTTATTAAATGTTTCATAATATTTTTCTTCATTACCCTTTCATACACTTTCATAATATGTGATGTTAGACTCACAGGCCTATAATTACTTGCCTCTAGTCTTGATCCACTTTGAAAGTAGGGGTGATATGCTAATTTGTGCTCATCATAAATCTTGCCTGTATCTACACTTTGTCTTAATAATATTGCAAGTGGCTTTGCGATAGAATGAACTACTTTCTTTAACAAAATAGCAGGGATTCTATCAGGCCCTGCAGCAGCTCCATTTTTAATTTCATTAATTGCCTGCACAATATCAGCTTCATTAATTTCTATGTCAGCTAGATATTCACTATTTTCGTCCCTTACTTCTATATCATTATCTTCATTATCTATTCTAGGGGTGAATTCTCTCTTATATCGTTCTGCCAGTATGTTGCAAATTTCCTTTTTTTCATTCGTTAATCTCCCTTCAATTATCAGAGGGCCTATTTCTATTCTTCTTTTATTCATCTTCTTCGCATATGAGTATAATAGTTTGGGGTTTTGCTGATATTTAATAGGGTTTTTTCTTCCAATTCCCGTTTTTCATTTTCTTTTGATTGTATAATCTTTTGTTCTGCATTTTCTATCTTTTACTTTTTAGTTCTATAACTTTCCATGCATTTTTTTTCTTTTGCAAGACCTTTTTTCCACTTTCTGATTTTCTGGAAACAAGATCCTTCTGTCTCTTGGTATGCATGAATGATGTTTACTTTTCTTCTTCGGTATATATTTATCCACTATTTTCTCTAATATTTTATATAATATCTCCGTATTTACCCTTATGTCATCGCTTACGAAAAATGTATCCCCAATCTTTGTTTAAATCCTTCATTTAGATTGGCTGATCCATTTTATTATTTTTACTGTAGAAGTTGTATTTTCCATATCCTTCCCACTTTTTCATTTCCCTTGCTTATCTCTGTTTTCACTTGCTTTGGAATGAACTGTTAATTCTATGACATTATGATCTGAAATACTCGCATTATAAACTATTATTTCTTTAACATAATTCACCTCGTTCACAAATACTAGGTCTAAAGTATTTTCCTTTCTTGTTGGCAGGTGATTTATTTGTTGAATGTTGTATTCTAGTAGCATATCTAATAGCTTTTCGAATTGCCTCTTATCTTCTGCACTACTATTACTCTCTTTTTTATATGTATAAGTACATCCACAATCTCCTATTCGTTCTTTCCATTCTACGAAAGGAAAGTTGAAGTCACCAGATAGGAGAATAGTCCAGTCCTTGTGATTTCTACATATATCATCCAATTTTTCAATTATTAAGTCAAACTCTTTAGTATTAGGAGGTCTATATATTACTATGTTCATTAATTTTTCAGATTCAAATTCTACGCTATTAGTTCACATTCTGAGTTACTATATTTCTCATATTATTTTCCTTGTTTTTTGTCTTTCCCATATATTGCGGTTCCCCCTTGATTCCTATTTTTTTCTATCTGATCTATAAGTTTGGAACCCTTTTTATTTGATGATCATTCCCAGTCTCTTGGGAATACCAGGTTTCACTTATATTCATTATATCTATTTTCTTTTCAATTTGGGTTAGTTCTTCTAAGTACTCTATTTTTCTTTTTGAGTTACTGCGCATTCATCACTATGATGGTTTGCGTGTTTTCTCCTTCATTTAATATTGGTAGTAATAAGGATTTTCCCATGTCTCTTTCCTGTTCTGGTATTGTTGTTTCTTTTTTTCATTTCCAGAAATTCTGACATTAAAAAATCCAACTTTTCCATAATAATTTTGATGATTCCTTCCTTCATCATAATTATTCATTTTGTGTCTGAATCTGCAATTTTCTCCGTTTCTGCAATATCCTCTTGCATAATAAATACAGTTATTATCCCTTGAGTAGAATTTTGGAGCTGATGCATTGAAATTTTTTGCTGACATCTCTGCATATCTCATGGTGGTTGGCTTTGTTTTCTCTTTTACCTGATATTCTTGATTTCTCTCTTTATTTGTTTCTTTCTTATTTTGGATTTTATTACTTGGTTGGTTATTATTTGATTATGATCATGGCTACAGGGTGCATATATTGCATTTTTTGTCGAACTTACATCCTTTCCCTTCTTTTAGGTTTTTGCATATTTTGGATGCAGATCTCTGCAATCATCCCCATATCCATCTAGGTATGCACATTACATATATTTCATAGTTGTGACATACCTTAGGATGTTTGTAGTAACATATTTCTCCAAATCTGCAATTCCCTCTTTTCAAAAGGTTGCAGATTTTGTCTTTCTTGTCTATTTTTCCTCTTTCCCGTCATTGTGTAGATCTGGGTAGAGCCTCTTCGGGATTTGCTTTTCTGTTGCCATATCGTAATTTATTTCTTCGTAGGTATGCTGCTTTTATTGCCTCATATGTAGTATCAATGAGTATCTCTGCATCCATACTTTTATCTTGTTCTTTGTTTTCCTTATTTTTTTCTGTCATTCATTTTTGTTTACTTCTCTTCGGTTTTCCTCTCTTCTTCTTCTTCTTCTTCTTCTTCTTCTTCTTCTTCTTCTTCCCTTCTCTTCTTCTTCATCCTCAACTATTTGTACATTCAATCTTGATTTAATAACATTGTCTATCCATGATAGACATGTTGAAACAAAAAGTTCTTGTATCTTTTCTCATATCTTGTATTACCTCAGCACACTGTGATGGGTCGGAATGTTGCATGCAGCACATTTCTGATTAGGTTTGTGATTGACTATGCTATACCAAACCTTACACAGTTTGCATGCTTTTGGCATTCTTTTTCCTAATGCGTCAATTAGGATATTCACAAGATTCACCTTATTCATTTTCTTTGTCGGAATATGTTGGTTTATGTATATTTTCTTTATGAGTCTCTTGACCACTTGGATTTTATTTGGAACTTCTTCAATTATTTTCAAGATGTTTTCATTAGATTTTTTCCAGTTTGAAGGATTATATCCTTCTAATATATCTATGAATGCTTTTGTATCTTTTTCGTTAGGGACTGTTGCTGATTTCATAGATGAGAAATAGCCCAGTTCCCTTCCGCTACCTCATCGTATTGCGAATCTGCTAAACACGCTAAATTACGCCATCTCTTCCCGCAGTTGAACTTACTGCCATCTTGTTCTGATTTACAGTATTACACTTGATAAACTAACTTAGGAAGGACGCTTTATCCTACTATTTTCACACTAATCTTATCACCGATAGTTCACGAACACTCTAGATATTTCTCAAATTCTAGTCGTATGTTAAACTTGTGATATCTGTTGATTAATCTGATTTCACGAGGGAAGTCTCATCAAGCAAGATGGCTACTACGAGAGTATTCCTTCTTTGAATACCCTTAATGCTCTTTGAATTTTCCCGGAGGGCTGGAATCTTTACATTATCAATGACTGACGGCTATTATAGGCTTCCTTTCACTTCTATGAAACTCCTGATTCGAGCTTTGCTATGAATGATTTTAGAGATGCTCTAATATATCTATTTTCGCTATTAATATTTTGTGTCACGGCGCCTACACGCCCTAGTGAGCTATGCATATTCATATGCACTGCATTTCACTTCTATCTTCTCATTTGGCAATTTTGTGAATGTTTAAATTTCCAATCATCCTGACTCAATAATGAAATGCCAATTTCCTTGGTTGAAAACATGAGATGTATTCATTTTTAAGAGAAGCATAAAGCTAAGGAACTAACGTAACTTATTACTGAATAATCTTTGTCCGAGTCGTGAAACATACGGACATTATAATATATTTATTACTCGGGCTAATTTCTTTGTTAAGAACAGCACTCTTTTTTTTTATATACCCCCTCGATAATTAGAGTCAAGAAAGAAGGGGTTTGTCAGACTGAAGGAAAATCATTCATCTGGAACCTCACCGCCTTTGTCTTCCGCAATGCTTTCGCTTTTCAGCGGTAATCCCTTATATCTCGGGAGGAAGCGTCATTCTAGAGTCAAGATATATTCATGGTCTTTAATTTTGTTATCAATTTTTAGTTTTCTGTTAAAGAAAACTATTGTGACATGTTTGTCTGTCCGTCCGCCCTCAGATCTTAAAGACTACTGAGGCTAGAGGGCTGCAAATTGGTATGTTGATCATCCACCCTTCAATCATCAAACACCAAATAGCAACCCTCTAGCCTCAGTATTTTTTTATTTTTTTTTTTTTCATTTAAGGTTAAAGTTATGCATTGTAAAGAAAACTCGCTTATTGTAACCAAATTTAAGTCACTGAAGATTTCCCTTGGAGTCTTGAGCGATAATCTGTCATTTCAATATTTATTCATGGTTTTCTTTTTTGAAATAAGTTTTACTTTACTGAAACAATATTTAAGACACTAGAGTTTCGTTATTATTATTATTATTATTGAGCCACTGAATACAAGTTTACGGGTATGTCAAAGACCATTCATGTACTATTATACATAAAAGAAATCATAACTTCACCCTAGGCATGGACGATTACAACACTGTTCAGGCATAATGAGGCACTGCAGTAAATTGCCCATTGTGCAATAAAACCACAACCATCAGCTATTATATAGACTGACTTTAATTAGTCAATAGATGTGGTCAATATTATGTAAAAGTTTCTTTTCTCATTCTTCAAACAGACCATAAGCCTACAAGACCTCCAAAGGGAAATTAACTTACACAGTGAAAGGAAAGTTTATAGGTGAGGTGATAATAAATACAAAAAATTAAATTAAATTAATAATTAATAATAAATAAATAAATTAAAAGTAAATAAATATGAGGGGAAGGAAAATAAAACCGATACGCCTCAGTTTCAAGAGACGTCAGCAATCTTAAATAGTCAAGCTGTTCTCCTAATTGCAGGGAAAAAACGATTTACGAAGGAGCTGACATCAAATTGGCTGTCAACTACTTCCGCTCCTCGTCTTCCTGTCAGATAGCAGGAAATCCTGATAAATATGTCAGAGCAGAACATTCTGACTGCTTATCAATGAGTAAACATCCACAGTTATGTTTAAGAGCAAGACTGTATTGATCAAAATACAGAAATGATTAAGAAATGGAGCTTTCGACCGTTTGCAGGACGGTCCATTCAGACACCGGAATAAAAATTCTTGTATTTCTTCAACAGATAACAACTAGCGAAGTTTTGTAACAGTTTGAGAAAACATCGAACAACCTTTTGATGTTTCCCAAGACTGTTACAGACATTCGTCAATTTTAATTTTTTTCAGAAATACAAGTAGTTGATGTTTCCCAAGACTGTTACAGACATCTGTCAACTTAAATTTTTTTTAAGCAAATACCTGTATTTTTATTTTCTTGGCTGAAGAGGACCTTCGTGAAAATGGTCGGAAAAAAGCTCCCATTTTTAATCATTTCTGTACTTTGATATAGTCTTGCTCCTCTATATAACTATGGATCTTTACTTATTATCCTGACTGCTATTCCGAATGTTAGCCATGAAAATGCTTTAGCTTTTTTCACATTTCCAATTAATGACGTTATTTTCACATAAAGTTCAGCTTGTGATTTGCACTCTCCCTCCAGGAACAGCTGACAGATATTAGGAGTTCCCATTTTCTGTCCTGATGGTCATTGCGGAGTCACGGACGAAATTATGTTGATTCTTGTTTGTACACTCTCTCTCTCTCTCTCTCTCTCTCTCTCTCTCTCTCTCTCTCTCTCTACACAGTACATTTTTGTCTCGGGCTTCGTCAATTCCTTTCGAAGGTTTTCCTGCTGGTAGTTCCAATTGGACCTCATTTCTATTTTTGGTACTGAATTCCCTTCACTGTTCTCCTAAGATTCTTTGTTGCTATGGCTGGGAGCCTGAGGGTTTAAGGACACACACACAATCTACCAGGACACCGCTGTTTAGGAAATACAGCATGGCCTGGGGGTCAAATGCATTTTACTTGAGGAAGAGGAAATCAAAGGGAAGGTTTTTGAACTCCGTGGAAGAGAGAGAGAGAGAGACCCAAGATTGGTGGGTAAGCCTCGCATACGTCAGGTCAGTCTTTTGATTAGGATAGAACAGAATATAGAATTTAGACCAAAGACCAAACCCTGGGACCGATGAGGTTATTCAGCGCTGAAAGTGAAATTGAGAGCAAAAAGGTTTGCAAGGTGTAACAGGAGGAAAACCTCAAAGCAGCTGCCCCATGAGACAATTGCTATGAGATGCTGAGTGCAGTAAGATGGAAGAAAGAGGATATGAACGGAGGTGCAATAAAAGGAATGAACGGGGTTGCAGCTAGGGCCCGAAGGGACGCTGCAAAGAACCGTGAGTCATACCTACAGTGAACACCGTGAGGTGCACTGACGGCAATAACGCCGGCCCCCCACTCCCCACGGGGATTCAAAATAGACGAATAAATGATTTCAACGGGGAGGTCGAATCAAAGAACAGAAGAATCCTCGTCGTGAAAGCGCTCGAGAGAGACAATATGACAATTGCAGAGAAGGAAGGAAGAAAGGACAGATGCTCCGAATTCTTTGACGACCATCAGGAGAGATTCATTCCATCGACACCTCCCACTCGAAGCTCTTCAAACTTTCACCGTGAAAGCAATATTTCCGCAACTGCAGCCAATTTCAGGTCTTTGGAAAAAAGCCTAGAAACTTTGGTGCTGCTTCAGAGGCTATGAAAAATGAAACCTGGGAAGTGTTTATGCTAAAGGAATGCAAATCTTGGCGTAATGAAATTGGCCTCATTGAGATCACTCCATTTTATCTTATTTACCATCTTATGAGAAATGGCTGCCATAAAGGAGATTCGGATAAACTGCAATGTCAGATATAAGCTCCTTTGTCTTTTCGATGATACTCGAGTTCCTTTCAAAGATGCAATAAGTTTCCAGATGTTTGAGTTTTGGAAAGACTTTGAATTGGCGTGAATCTCCCTTCATACACACACAAATATCTATCTCTATCTCTATCTATCTATCTATCTATCTATCTATCTATCTATCTATCTCTATATCTATCTATCTATATTATATATATATATATATATATATATATATTATATATATATATATAATTATATATAGATATATATATATAGATATATATAATCTATATATAATTATATATGTATATATATATATATATATATATATATATATATATATATTTTATATATATATATTGTATTATACATATATCTATACGATAATTATCACATCGATCCGTGATTCATTTATATATCATTCGAGCTACAATGTCCTTTAATATCTAAATTCACTCTACCTCGGAATTGATATATTTTCATATGTACCGAAAGGAAAATTTTTTAGTTGATAATAATTTCGTCCCCACATGGGATCGAACCACCGTCCAGTGGACGGGAACGAAATCAGGACAGACAGTGATGCAATCACTTTCTTTCCATATTTCGTTCCCGTCCACTTGGACGGTGGTTCGATCCCATGTGGGGACGAAATTATTATTAACTAAAAAATTTCCCTTCGGTACATATATGAAAATATATCATTCCGAGGTAGAGTGAATTTAGATATTAAAGGACATTTGTAGCTCGAATGACATATATATATATATATATATATATATATATATATATATATATATATATATATATATATATATATATATATATATCTATTATTATATATATATATATAATTATATATATTATATATATATATATATAAATATATATATATATATATATATATATATATATATATATATATATATATATATATATATGATTTTTTGACTAAAATTATTTATTGCTTCTCTTATGATACTCTCTCTCTCTCTGTCTCTGTCTCTCTCTCCTCTCTCTCTCTCTCCTCTCTCTCTCTCTCTCGATCCATGACTTCGTGACTTGGCTACACTCAGAGCGCGCCTCCAAATTTCATAAGCAAAGTCAAGCATTAAGATCTTTTTGATTCTTCAAAAGAAAACTGTCCCCAATCCCCCAACCAACAGCCCCCCCCCCCTCCCCCACCACCACCAGTGTTTTCCTTCCTGTCCCCAGAGAGGGAGAGGAAAATAGAATTTAGGAAAGAAAAAGTTCGCCGAACTGAACTCCCCTTTTTTTTTCTCTAGAATATTTTGTTATCCTGTTTTCAGCTTTTTGAACTCTCCAATAAGAGGTGTTATTACTGAGCTCTCCATGTGTCACATTTATGCGTATTTCTTTATTTTGTCTTTTCTTTTTTTACCTAATATTTTTACTTAAAAGAGCGCGAATTAATTAGACATTTCAAAGTCGAGGAAAAATATGGTGATGTTGCATACGAAATAAACAACGAAATGACGGAATGACAACTGCGTGAAAGGTTCTGTCTTCACTGTACATTGTATTTTAGGCACCTGCCCCCCCCCCCCCCCCCCCCCCCCCCCCCCTCCCCCCACCACCGCTTCGTTTTTGTTCGATTTAGCGAAAAAGAACAAAACGCCACGAAAGAGGTTTAAAATTCAGTGTAAAGCCCATTTCAGAATTGACATCAGATGTAACTCATAGTCTCGGTTTCTGTATTTGTCCAACAGCAGACCTTTAAGTTGGAGGAACTGACGGCTGTTCTCTTTGGAATGTTTTTTATATGAATGGAATGGAATATAAAACTTTAGTTCTTTAGGTCAAAGGCCAAGCGATGGGACCCATGAGGTCATTCAAGGCTGAAAGGGAAACTGAGAGTGAAAAGGCTTGAAAGGAGTAACAGGAGGAAAACCTCAAAGCAGTTGCACTATGAAACAAATGCCAGGAGAGGGTTGAGGAAAGTAAGAGGGAAGAGAGATAATATGAACGGAGGTACAGTGAAACGAATGAAAGGGGGCGAGGTGGACGCCTGCAGTGCACCGTGTGAAGTGTACTGACGGCACTAACCTCACATTGGATTCTTCTACGTTGGTTCCATTTTGTACAGTTTATCAAAATATCCTAAATCACTGGTTAGAACAATTTCAGAGGAGCCACGTCAACCTAAAGAAATAAATTACCTTAGAAGACTGTGTACCTTTACAGTCATCATATGAATCAACATTTATGTCAAATTTAATTATAAAA
>NC_087211.1:15745508-15750508 GCF_015104395.2 Macrobrachium nipponense | reverse complement strand
ACCGAGATATCCCAAGTTTCAAAATTAAAATAAAATTGAATTTCCTTTGTATACGTGATATAAATATTTCATGAACAGATATTGAATAGAAATATGATGTTTGGTGTTGACTGTTTACGGAAATTATTTTTCGAATTATGGTCGTATTTTGAAATAATATCGAGATTCTATTTGCATATTTGAAATAAATATTTCATAAGCCGATATTCAATAGACTTATGATGCCTGGTGTTGACTGTTTACGGAAATTATTTTTCGAATCTTGGTCGTATTCGAATAACCTATGGAAATATGACGATCAAATGATACGAAATACTATTTTACAGTTTATCTGTAGCTGGTTTGTTCCAAGTGAATAGAGTTCATCTTCTGAATAATAATAATAATAATAATAATAATAATAATAATAATAATAATAATAATAATAATAATAATAATAATAATATATTGAAAGGAGACCCTCTCTCTAACAGGTGTTATTGAACGATATTGCTGAATTAGCTGCATTCAACGAACTGAATGAAGCTGATGCAGCAATATCTTTCAATGATAATAATAATAATAGCAAAAAAGCTAAAGGAAATTATATACATAAAAGAAGAACTTGAAGGGAAGAAAAAAGGACGTCTAGAATGTAAAGGTAGACGAAAAATGATGACTGGAGGCAGCTACAGAAAATACAAAGAAAAGAGACACTAAAAATGCACCTTGAGGGACACCAGAGATGTACATGAAAGCTCGACAAAGTTTCACAGGGAGCAGGATTGCGTTCATTCGATGGTAATTTTAATAACATTCTCATGCACGCGTCTGTCAAAGGCCTTATGCCACCCCGCCCCCCTCCCCCCATACAAACCACGATAATTGCAACGATATAAGTATCGCAAATAACTCTGAGTGTGTAGGGGCCCACTGCCCTCCCAAAAGTGGGTGGGGCCAGGCGATCGGACGATTTTAATTCCCGATTTACTTTTCGACGTCTCCAGATTATGATGAGAAGGGGCGTTGATCTACTGATACTTCTCAGTAGCTCATCAATCCTTGAACTGAACATATGTCTTGTCAGCTATAGGCTATATAGAATAAATTACCTCATCTGATAAAGAACTTAGGGGTGATTTCACTGAAAATTACGTAAAGAACACACGTCTTTAGAAAATAAAATCCAAAGATTATAATGACAAAGGAAGGAGGATTACCGCTGACATAAATCTACTCGAAAAGTTAAAGGAGATAGATGAATCAAACAGCAGCTAGAAATGATTCCACCTCTACCAAATGAAAGCTTCTTTGAAGCTAAGATAATGAGATGATCAGAGCAGATCATGAAAACAGTGGGTGGAAGACCTCGATTTCAGTCTGATCTGAATCGAATCTGAACCGAAGCCAGTGGTCTCCGTGTGTATGGGGCCCCATAGACACATCTAGACAAGCAACGAGAGATGGAAAAGAAGGTTATAGAAGACCACAAGCAAAAATTCGTCAGATGAACGTATTATTGACGACTGAAAGACATTCACAACGTAAAATAGACTACGAACTTTCCCCTGGAGAACTTATTTACGTTGTAGCTTTACGCGCCAGCCAGAGCTTGGCAGAGGCCGAGTTTTCCCAGGAAAAAAAAAAACTTCTATACGTGGTATCTTGACGCGCCAGCCAGGATTTCGCTGCTTTAGGCCAAATTCAATTAAGAATCCCGGTCTCCAACGTAGTAGATTAATTGCTATTGGTCTTTCCAGGTCGCTGTCACTAATCCCCCCTCCTACCTTTTTATTCGTTTCTCCATTAAATGTTCGGAGCCAATCATTGGACTGGGCGAGCAATTAAAACTATTCTGCTGGTTTTTTCTTCGAGTGAAATGCTTAGGCCATTCGTTTTTGCATCATCTGTTTGATTGGTTATCTTAATTTGAAGCCGTTTTTCCGTTCTAGGGGCGGCTTAAGGCCACATTACAATATACGATCATGTTTAGGCTTATGGCTAAAGAGATTTGATACAAATGACAACATGGTATATTGTTCCATAAAAGCTTAATTCATAAAGGCATTAAAAGACCAAATGGACATTTAAAATCGACCTATAAGTTTATGTAATAGATCTCTGATTAAAACTGTCACAGAAATATACATACACACACATATGTATATAAGCGAATACCACAGGAAAACGATAGGCAGAAATCCAAGCACTTTCGTCTTTACATTGTCTAGAAAGAATGTCTTAGTAAAGACGAAAGCGCTTGGATTTCTGCCTATCGTTTTCTTGTGGTATTCGCTTACATAATGAAATCATGTGCATCTACTGTGATTTTTTAAGCATATATATATATATATATATATATATATATATATATATATATATATATATATATATATATATATATATATATATATATATATATATATATATATACACGTGTGTTTTATAGCTTCCTTCCCTCTCCCGGAAATGACAGGGTTACTTTCTGGGGGAAGTTCCGACGATCAAGAACTCCTGGGAATGATCTGTATATATAAGTATTTTTCCTTTGTTAAACGTGTGTAGATTTTACCGATCGGATTCTGAAATAGAGAGAGAGAGTCAATATCCGGGATCTCCCATCTCATCAAGATCTGGATTTTGGCAACTTTTATAAACTCTGGTTTATGTTGTACTTTAGCATTCAAATACATCCTCCTCTCTCTCTCCTCTCTCTCTCTTAATCTCTCTCTCTCTCTCTCTATCTCTCTCTCTCTCTCTCTCTCTCTCTCTCTCTAATGTCAAATGAATGCTGGTTCTCCCAAAAGGGATGACATGAACACATGAGAACCTGTCACTCATATATTCTACTTTTTCTCTCTCTCTCGCTTCTTACACACACACACACACACACACACACACACACACATATATATATATATATTATAATAATATATAATATAATATATATATATATATATATATATATAATATAGAAGATATATATATATATAATAAGATATTAGAGATTAAGAAAATATATAGATAATATATAGGATAATATACCTAATATATATATATTAAAAGAATATTATATATATTATATAGTCCTATATTATATAATATATTATCTATATATATATATATATATATATCATATCTATATATATTATATATATATATATATAGATATATATATAGATATATATATATAATATATATATATATATAATATATATAGTATATATATATATATATTATATATATATATATATCTATATATATCTATATATATAATATAATATATTATATATAGATATATATATATAAGTATATATATATATATATATATTTAGTTCTTTTTCCCACACTGTAAAGTGGCGTAACAAAGTGAGAAAATATGTCACTTACATATATCTTTTGGTAAAGGCCTCGGCCTGACTGTGTAATGGCGGTCGTGGCAGCAGTTTTCAATTGACTTTTTGAGATGAAAAGAGGAATTGGATCATCTCGGACTGGAGCTGCGTTGATTAAGTATCTGACGACTATATCTGCCACCAATAAATAAATGTTCCATGATGGGACTTGGGTGTCTGTTTATCTCCTGTTTCAATGTAAGCTGGCATTGCCACAGTTTATTGGAAAAACAGTTTACTATAAACTATATTATACATATATATATATATATATATATATATATATATATATATATATATATATATATATATATATATATATATATATATAAATGCTTAAAAAATCACAGTAGATGCACGTGACTCCATTGAATAAGCGAATACCACAGGAAAATGATACGCATAAATCCAAACGCTTTCGCCTTTACTTAGACAATGTCTTAGTATAGACGAAAGCGCTTAGATTTCTGCCTATCATTCTGTGGTATTCACTTTATATATATATATATATATATATATATATATATATATATATATATATATATATATATATATATATATAAATAGATAGGTAGATAGATAGATATATATATATATATTTATATACACATATATATATATATATATATATATATATATATATATATATATATATATATATATATATATATATATATATATATATATTTTTACACACACACATATATAGGTATATAAATATTTATGAGTTTATGTATGTAACTATGATGTATACTAGTGTGAGTATCCAGCGAGCAGCAGCAGTAGCATTATTCCGCTGAAGTGGAAAGAAACCAAAACAGACGAATGCAGGAAAGGAAGGCAGTAGACCGGAAGGATGCGGTATTATGAGCGGCCTTTTATGTTGGCAGAAAAAGATTTGACTAATCCGTACAAGTAAGGTAGCGAAGGAGATTTGACTGACAATTTGCCTAGTAGTTCTGTTTTATCTTTAAGGATACTTTTCACTATACTATTGAAGTTTTTTATGACTTGATCAAGAGGATTTTTTTGTTAGTTTTTTATAAGTCACATCATCATCCAGTAGGGCTTGCATACGTGATATGTAGTCAGCTTTATCTAAAATTACTATACTATTTGACTTATCAGCTTTTGTAATGTGGATAGTATTGTCCTTTTTAAGATCGGTCAAACTGTTCTTATAGCGAGCAGGGAAGTTACTTTCATGCTTAACATTGGCAGCTCCGTAACAAAAAATCCTCTTGATCAAGTCATAAAAAACTTCAATAGCATGGTGAAAAGTATCCTTAAAGATAAAACAGAACTACTAGGCAAATTGTCAGTCAAATCTCCTTCGCTACCTTACTTGTACGGATTAGTCAAAACGCACAAAGAAAATAACCCTATGCGGCCTATTATCAGTACTGTTGGTTCAATTTCATATAAACTCTCGAAATATATCACTAAGATCTTGTCCCCGTTACTTGGAACCATCTCCGATTCTCATATATATAATTCTCTAGATTTAGTTGATAAATTAAACAAAATTGCTCTTTGCCCTACTGATAGTTTCGTTAGTTTTGATGTATGTTCTCTTTTTACTAAAGTCCCTATAGACTCTATTTTAGAATATCTTAGTAATGAACT
>NC_087211.1:15733008-15740508 GCF_015104395.2 Macrobrachium nipponense | reverse complement strand
TGGATCTTTCTGTTTCAGATCATGTATCAGTGCATAGTTAATAAGGAGGGTTGAAGAGACATCCAATCACTACCCAACTGAATGGAAATTCTCTCTTCTTCTATCTTTTGACACCGAGAAAGGATGGAAGAGGCAACATGAGAGCACAGAAATAGAAAGTCGTAAAGAAATACTGGGGAAAAGTTCCCCTCCCACAGAATCTTAGGCCAGCGCTTCTATTTCAAGTATCTCCCCTCCTGTCACCCTCGTAACTGAAGAGGTGTTAGATCTTCGTGAAATTGAGCCCACGAAGGGGAAAGAAATAAAGGGTCTTGTGTCTGAAACTGCTTTGCAAGACTACCACATTACTTTGTGTGAGCAAATATTGCTAAGAGTAACTTTTTTAAGTTTCTGGATTTCAGGTACACGTATTTGTTCACAAGGGTTATATATATATATATATATATATATATATATATATATATATATATATATATATATATATATATATATATATATATATATATATATATATATATATCGCAGATGATGACGTGGCCAGTACAAATAATAAAAATCCACGCAACAAGACGATTGAAAAAAATCATCCAAAGAGAGAGAGAGAGAGAGAGAGAGAGAGAGAGAGAGAGAGAGAGAGAGAGAAAGAGAGAGAGAGAGATCCCCTTGAAATAAGCAGTTCATCTAAAATCGCGAATTTAAATGGGCCCATGTATAAGAAATGAAGCCAAATGTATATATATACGAGACAGAATCTCCGAGTCAGCTGTATAAGAAAACAGCAGGTCTTCGAGGGAGGAAATAATATTAAAAACAGTTGTGTGTTTGTTTCGCTTCTCAAAAGCCCAAACAAAGATGCAATGCATCATTACTTTAAGACGATTCTTCTTATACTTAAATAGTGTTTAAGTTTCCATCTATTTATCAGTTCGTTAATCTATTTATTTTATCTTCTGTTAACTGATGTCTTCTTTCTGTATTTCCTGTTACCTTCGTTTACTTCTTTCAAATGAACACCTAAATATTCACTGGAAGCTTGAATATCAAGTCAATGGCTCCTGCGGGTTAATCTTCTGAATAATAATAATAATAATAATAATAATAATAATAATAATAATAATAATAATAATAATAATAATGATAATAATAATTTTCTATGAAATGCTCATTGCGTAATTGGTGATTAAGCCGACTGTTTACCATGTCTGTTCTTTGCTTACTTATGCAATGCTCATTTTCACGAGCGGTGATATGGTGGGAGATTTTTCTCGTTTAATATAATGAATGGGGTGTAGTTCCATGCCATTAAGAGAGAGAGAGAGAGAGAGAGACCATTTCTCATCCCTAATTATTTTTCATCTGAGCACAAACGCGGAATTTTCTTGCCTTTATATAAGTTAAAAGCAAAACTTCCAGAATAGAAGGTATGAAAATCACATTTACCTCCCATTAGAGAGAGAGAGAGAGAGAGAGAGAGAGAGAGTTGTAAGACTATTTCTAATCACTAATTATTTTCTTATGAACGCAGAACGTGGAGTTTTATTGCCTTTATATATATGTTAATAGGAAAACTTCTGGAATGGAGAGAGAGAGAGAGAGAGAGAGAGAGAGAGAGAGAGAGAGAGAGAGAGAGAGAGAGAGCCTATCTCAGCAATAAGTTATACAGTGCTCCAGATATAAAATATTCCACTAGGGTCTTATCTGAACCTACAGAGAAGCTGCTACGAAATAAATGTCTTTAATAGTTGATGGTCGTCGTGTTTAGCTCAGCGTAAAATACAATTAATGAAAATATTTTTTTGGGCCTTTTATAGAGATATGCAATTTTAGTAAACTTAATTGTTACCATAAGCAAAAGATAGACCCATTTTAGCTATGTGGTAAATACTTATTTATTACATTTTGTTTTCTATGAGAGAGAGAGAGAGAGAGAGAGAGAGAGAGAGAGAGAGAGAGAGAGAGAGAGAGAGAGAGAGAGAGCAAACTGTATCTAAACGGGGCAACTAGAGGGGTAGTCGCATTGTCTTTGAGAGAGAGAGAGAGAGAGAGAGAGAGAGAGAGAGAGAGAGAGAGCACAGTATTTGTTCAATGGACAAGGAAATGGAATGAGGGGGACAGCTGACATACTGTATTACAAAAATGTATTAGAGAGAGAGAGAGAGAGAGAGAGAGAGAGAGAGAGAGAGAGAGAAAGCCGAAGGTTATACTCATTAGCACATCGACCTTTAAACCTTACTCTAATAACCTGAGGAAATGTACTTTACATCTCTCTCATAGAATTAACAGTCCATTCCAAAGCAAGTGAAAACAGAGATAAGCAAGAAATGAAAAAGTGGGAAGAATATGGAAAATACAACTTCTACAGTAAAAATATAAAATGGTCAGAAATAAATGAAGAATTAAACAAAGATTGGGATAACATTTTCGCAAGTGATGATATAAGGGTAAATACGGAGATATTATATAAAATATTAGAGAAAATAGTGGATAAATATATACCGAAGAAGAAAAGTAAACATCTGTCATGCATACCATGAGACAGAAGGATCTTGTTCCAGAAAATCAGAAAGTGGAAAAAAGGTCTCGCAAAAGAAAAAAATGCATGGAAAGTTATAGAACTAAAAAGTAAGATAGAAAATGCAGAACAAAAGATTATACAATCAAAAGAAAATGAAAAACGGGACTTGGAAGAAAAAACCCTTGTAAACATCAAGCAAAACCCCAAACTATTACACTCGTATGGGAATAAGATGAATAAAAGAAGAATAGAAATAGGCCCTCTAAGAATTGAAGGGAGATTAACGAATGAAAACAAGGAAATATGCAACATATTGGCAGAACGATATAAGAGAGAATTCACCCCTAGAATTGATAATGAAGATAATGATACAGAAGTAAGGGACGAAAATAGTGAATATTTAGCTGACATAGATATTAATGAAGCTGATATTGTGCAGGCTATTAATGAAATTAGAAATGGAGCTGCTTCAGGGCCTGATGGTGCCCCTTCTATTTTGTTAATGAAAGTAGTTCATTCTATCGCAAAGCCACTTGCAATATTATTAAGACAAAGTGTAGATACAGGCAAGATTTATGATGAGCACAAATTAGCATACATTACCCCTACTTTCAAAAGTGGATCAAGACTAGAGGCAAGTAACTATAGGCCTGTGAGTCTAACATCACATATTATGAAAGTGTATGAAAAGGTAATGAAGTAAAAACAGATGTGGTTTATCTAGACTTCGCAAAAGCTTTTGACAAGGTAGACCATAATATATTAGCGAAGAAAATTAGAAAACATAATATAGTGGATAAAGTAGGAAGATGGTTAAAAGAATTTTTACACAACAGAAAACAGATAGTTATTGCAAACGATGAGAAATCGGATGAAGCTAAGGTAATACCCGGTATGCCACAAGGTACGGTGTTAGCTGCATTACTGTTTATTATTATGATTGCAGACATAGACAGTAATGTTAAGGACTCGGTAGTGAGTAGTTACTTGTGATGAAGATAGGAACGCGTTACAAAGAGACCTTAACAAAGTATATGATTGGGCAGAGGTAATTAGGATGGTATTTAACTCTGATAAATTTGAATCAATGAACTATGGAGACAGAGAAGGAAAGGTATATGCATATAGGGGACCTAATAATGAGACAATCACAAATAAGGAAGCAGTTAAAGACCTTGGTGTGATGATGAATAGTAGCATGTTATGCAATGATCAAATAGCAATTCTATTGGCAAAATGTATAGCAAAAATGGGAATGTTGTTACGGCACTTCAAAACAAGAAAAGCTGAACACATGATTATGCTTTATAAAACATATGTTCGTAGTCCACTTGAATATTGCAATATGATATGGTACCCACACTATCAAAAGGATATTGCACAAATAGAGAGTGTACAAAAGTCCTTTACAGCTAGAATAGAAGAAGTTAAGGACCTTGACTACTGGGAAAGACTACAATCCTTAAAATTATATAGTCTAGAAAGGAAAAGAGAACGCTACATGATAATTCAGGCATGGAAACAGATAGAAGGAATTGCCGAAAACATTATGGAGCTAAAAATATCAAAAAGAGCAAGCAGAGGTAGATTAATAGTGCCCAAAACTATACCAGCGTCTATTCAATGCGTTGCCAGCTCATCTGAGGAATATATCAGGAGTGACCGTAGATGCGTTTAAGAATAAGCTCGACAAATATCTAAGCTGCATCCCAGACCATCCAAGATTGGAGGATGCAAAATATACCGGAAGTTGTACTAGCAACTCTCTGGTAGACATTAGAGGTGCCTCACACTTGAGGGACCTGGGGCAACCCGAACAAGATGTAAGGTCTGTAAGGTAAGGTGTGTGTCTCTCTCTCTCTCTCTCTCTCTCTCTCTCTCTCTCTCTCTCTGTTTTACATAGAAGGTATATTTCACTAAGCAATGCCATAAGGCTGGACAACCTCTTGAACAAGAACGCTTTTAAAGTGGTAGGAAGATAATGTCATGTCTTTTAAATCCCCAACTGAAAACCCTTTTTATGGACTGAGTCAACAGACTACAGTCAACTCAAGAGGCTCCAAAGGGAAATCAGACTTGGAAGAGAGAGGGAGACAAGTAATAGGAAAAGGTGATACATAAGTAAATAAATAAATACGAGGTAAAAGAAAGTAGAAAATAAAACCGAAACAACTGGAATTCTGGAGAGGTCAGCCTGCAGAGATAGACACGTAATGGGGAAAGGTGATAAAACAAATAAATAAATAAATGAGGGAAAAAATACGTCAGTCTGCAGACATAAACTAGTTATAGCAAAAGGTGATAAATAAATAAATAAATAAATAAATAAAAATAAATAAGTAAATAAATAAATAACAATGAGAGAATAGAAAGTAAGAAATAAAACCAATACACCTGAAATTCAGGAAATGCAAGACTGCAGAGACAAGTTATGGGAAAAGGTGATAAATAAATAAATAAATATATAAATAAAAATAAATAAACAAATAAATAAATAAATGAAGGAATAACAAATAATACTTGCACACCTGAAGTTCAGTTTCACTCTTCGCTTAAGCATTCGGAGATCAGAAGATTCCACAGCTTCAGCGGACAAAGTAATCCACCTTTTAGTTTCAGCCGAGATAAATAAACCTCGTAGCAGTCTGAAACTCGCATTTAGATGAGGCCAATTTACCGCTACCTATTTTTTTTTTTTTGGGGGGGGGGGGGGGTTGGGGGGGGGGGGGGGGGGGGGGGGGGGGGGGGCGGGGAGGGGGGGGGGAGTATGAGGAAGACATTCATCTCCTTCCGCGAGAAAATGAGGCCTGTCATTGACTACAAGGGCGCCTCCTCATTTAAATTCGCTTACAAGCACCCTCCCGGTGGTAAGACATGGACCACAGCGACATCAAATTAGATTTGATAGCTCTCTCTCTCTCTCTCTCTCTGTATCTTAATACTGAAGGACACCTGAGTACCGGGAGAGCCCAGCTGCCTTGTTAACAGACGTTTCTCAGGCAGATATCAATGTAGTTTATGGGGAAATGACTGATGTCAACGAATATTCAATTTATTTTTAAGCAAAGAAGTTTTCATTCATTAATATTCACATATTTACTGAAACGTCGCTTATTCCACTACTTTAAAATTGAATTTATCCATTTTTTATCTTCTAGGGTAGTCCACGACGCTTCGATAAACAAAGATCTTACGCGACCATGTACCGGTTGGGATATTATGTATATATATATAATATATATATATATATATATATATATATATATATAATATATATATATATATATATATATATATATAGATATATATATATATATATATATATATATATATATATATATATATATATATATATATATATATATATATTACTATAGTTTACTTTGAATCAAGCGCTTTTTTGCTCAGTTTTGTGGATGAAAATTCTTGCTTGCTCCCGATGCCTATTTACCAGTAACTGGAAGAATAAAAGATTCTCTCCGAAAGAAACGGCACTGGACATTTCCGTACGCATATCTTCTTTTCAAAAACAGTACTAATAAAAAGCCAACGAAACTATGACCACATATTTCACCAGAATCTGGCTGGCAACTGAAGAGAGAGAGAGAGAGAGATCGAATGTTTTCATTGGGCGAATGCTGTCGTTATAAATCAAGGCTGGAAGTCGTTAGCGGCGTCAAAAGATAACACGAACTGGACATGGGAGGAAAAAGGAACGATTCTCTAGTATAACTTTTCGTTCGTGACTTTTACGCGTTTGTAGGTTTTATCCAGGTCGAAGGAATACATTTAATAAACTTGCTACCTGTAATACATTTCTTAGGGTAGGTTTTTTTATTATATTTAAAAGACAGGTCTTTACCTATTACTCCTAAGACAATTTACTACGTCAACATTTATTAAATTAGACCGATTAATGTGGGAAAAAATGATCAAATGGAGCAATACAGGTAGAATTTTTCGTATTAAAAAATTAAATAAATGATTTAAACAATTAACAAATAAATAAAATAAAAAACATTTACCGCCTCTGCAAATATTAAATCAGTCATTATTATGGGAAATAATGATTAAATGGTGCAATACCGGTAGTATTTTGCGCCTTCAAAAAAACAAACAAAAAAACTTGAAATTCCAGTGTGTTCCGTGTTAAGCAATAACAAATTGCCCAGTTGTAAAGTTGAATTAATGCCTTTGCAACAAACTCTCAGAGAGCGTTTCGTTACTTCGACAGAAAGGCACGCAAAGTTTTTCAATATCCACAAGTTCAGATAAATGGGCAGAGAGAGAGAGAGAGAGAGAGAGAGAGAGAGAGAGAGAGAGAGAGAGAGCGATACAAGAATAAATATGGAAACAAAGTATTGGACTCCTGCACTTTCTATGCAATGAGAAACTCGCATGAGATCAAATCAAAGAGAGAAAGAGAGAGAGAGAGAGAGAGAGAGGGAGAGAGAGAGGAGAGAGAGAGAGAGAGAGAGAATAAACAGCTACAGGAGAGAAATAACAGAACGATAGAATGTCATCATTATCAAAGGGGGAAGACTCATAATTTTGTAAATAACAACTCTGCCCTCAGATCAAATATCTAATTTACGAAATGGCATGAATACACTCTGAAGGGATAATGATTACTCCTGTCTGTTATTGCTCTCTCTCTCTCTCTCTCTCTCTCTCTCTCTCTCTCTCTCTCTCTCTCTCTCTCTCTCTGATCTGATTTTGAGACATAGGGAACAACTGATAACTAGGCACATAAGAGACGGACAGACAGACAGACAGACAGACTTATATACAACATCCACGAGTAGCCAAAGTTTATTTTCATTTTCAAAATGATAGGACAGAATACTATGCAAAATTTTGAGTATCATTATTCATCTGTCACAGAAGTTGATAAAATACTGATCTTCCTAATACTTCCTCTGGAAGTAATTTGACGTTGTGAAGCCTTTTACTTAAAAGTAAAAATGTGAAAGACACATTACTTA
>NC_087211.1:15716345-15732508 GCF_015104395.2 Macrobrachium nipponense | reverse complement strand
ATTACCGCTCAAAAGCGGAAGCAGTGCGAAGAAACAAAAAGGCGGTGAGGTTCCAGATTAAGGATTTTCCTTCAGTCAGATAAGCCCCTTCTTTGTTTAATTATCGATGGATTTATTAAGAAGAGTGCTATTCTTAACAAAGGAATATGGTCGAGCAATAAATATATTATAATGTCCATACCTTTTACGATTCGGACAGAAATTATTCAGTGATAAGTTACGTTAAATCCTTAGCTTTATGCTTCTCTCAAAAATGAATACACCTCATGTGTTCACCGAGGGAAATTGGGAATTTATTACTGAATCAGGATGATTGGAAATTTACACATCAACAAAATTGCCAGCTGAGGAGATGGTAGTGAAATGCAGTGCATATGAATATGCATAGCTCACTAGGGCGTGTAGGCGCCGTGACACAAAATATTACAAGCGAAAATAATATGTTAGTACATCTCTTAAAATCATTCATAGCAAAGCTCAAATCAGGAGTTTCGTAGAAGTCAAAGGAATCCTATAATAGCCGTCAGTCATTGATAATGTAAAGATTCCAGCCTTCCGGGAATATTCCAAGAATATTCCTGAATGGAACACTTCCCTCCCTTGATCTTATCCACTCAGCGGGGAAACATTTCGGCTTCTTATCAAATATTCATACCTCTGGGTGTCCCAGTCGGGTCATACGTTTTCAAGATAGGGCAATATAGATAAGAAACAACACTTATCATGCTATGGTGTGTACGTTTATATATTTATTTGTGTGCGTAGTGTGTAAAAGTATGTATGTATATATATGTGTGTATGCGTATAGATATGTGTGTAAATAATATGTATATACATTTTTACAGTATATTGAAGATACGATATTGAATCGAGAAGAATTTGGACAAATTTATCTCCTTTGATTATATTCAAGACACTGGTGTTCGATTCCTTTTTTCTCCTTATCAACGTTTTCTTACTATGAATCTTTGCCTCTCTCTGCGTGGCATTGAAGTTACGCAGTTAACGATAATTATACTGGCACAATCTTTAGTTGAAATATGAGGTGTGTATTTCATTCATATCTCTTTTGTGCTGCTCATAGTTTTCATTTTCATAGTAAGTGGTGTGCTGTATATACATATGCATATACAACATATACATTTACAACATATTCATATCTATTCGAAAAGTGTAAAGGAAATATAACCTCAAAAGAAGCAATAGAATAATCAATTATGCTACAAAAAATCATGAGTTGGCAGATGTTATCTTTAAGAACAAATCAATTAGCAAGTCTATAAATTTTTCATAAAAATAAATAATAGAGCAATCAATTTCTCTGCAAAAAATCAATCAGAAGTTGGCAGAGAAATATGTCAGGAACTCAAGAAATATGTTATAAAAAATAATAGAACAATCAATTTCCCTACAAATAGAAAACCTCAGAAGTTGACAGATGTTATCTCTAAGAACAAATCTAAGAGGAGAAGAAGAAATCTGCTACAAACTCTTTCTGAGGAGGAAGACAACTCCAATGTTTCCACAACAGTTCGGGAAACGAGGTTATAAAAGATTTCCTCCCGGAAAACTTGGGGGCACATTTTACCTCTGCTCCAATCAGGCCGGAAAGGCGATATGTCAAAGTCAGCAGGAAACCAATTGGATCTCAAACGTTTCTAAATTGCCCCCGACTTCTTCGATTGTTGTTTGGGAGGATTTCTAATCCAGGGGCTTAAAATTAGACCAGTTTTCCATGCGATCTCTGACGCCTTTGAAGTTGTGGGGATTCTGTTTTGATGACGCTCGATCATAAAGCGTTCTCTTTTTTCTCTTATTGTGCCTTATAACGACTTATTTTCTTTAAAATTTTACCGATATTATTATTATTATTATTTTGGAAGGAGACCCTCTTTCAAACAAGTCTTATTGAAAGATATTGCTGCATCAGCTGCATTCAACTTGTAAATAGTCTTCTCTATTTTTCTAATAATAGCTTTCTCTCTGCTACTACAACTGGCGAGTATTGCGCCGATATTACTCATCAGGAGCAGTCAATTTTGGGGATATTGCTTAAAATTGATTTATTTGGCACAGTAAATGAACAAATAGATCAAAATACTAGTCGATCTAGTGGCCAACGTTTCTCTCGGTATCATCCGAGCATGATCACGGCAGTGAGTCGGAGCAGACTGTAGATGCTGTCGTTGTTGTTGTTGTTGAAGATTAAGCCAGCCTTGTGCTGGCACGGGCTCTTGCTCCTAGAGCAGCCCGTAACTGAATTATCTGTAAAGATACAAAAAACAGTGCTTTGGCGGTTAGTTGTAGAAAGGAGATAGGGCGTCAGGCAGGATTGCAAACCCCTTGAACCTTACGGTACCCATCAGTAGGAGGGAAAGTTTTATAGCATTAAGAAAGTATAGTATATATATATGTTCATGCATACCCACACTTATACATATGTTCCCAAAGATGTGTATGGCTCCCATTGCAAACAGTGAAGTAGAGGGTTTGTGCATTGTGTAGCTTTCTTTGGTTTCATGTTTGTAAGACAACAGGAGATTCCCATGTGTCTATGGAGAATCCCGTGTAATTCCTCTTTTTACCTGTGAGGTGGGTGAAACATTAGTAGATTCCCATGTGTCCCTATGTTATTTAAGATGTCTGGTGATATGTGCCGGTGTCAGATCATTTTCCGTAAGGATCGACCTGAGAGACTGTGTCTCTGGGCAGTCTAGTAGGTAGTGTTCGAGAGGCTGGATTGCCTCTCGGTCACAGTACTGACATAACCTGCCCTCGTTACCTAGCATTTGTCAGGTGCACAGGTATCCTAGTCTTAATCTGTGTGTGATGACAGAGTTTTCTAGTGGTTTGCTTTGTGATGTCATGCGGCCTTAGATTTGTGACATCCACATATCACTTGGACGTTCATGAATCTTGTAAATAGTGACGTCGTACTTCACTCTCTTCTTGGAGTTTGGCATAGCTTTTATCCATTTCCTTTAGGTGTGTTATGGATGGTTGCACTTTTATGCTTACTGTACTGCAGCTGAGGGCACTTTTGGCTAGGATGTCAGCTTCTTCATTTCCCTGGATTCCCACATGGCTGGGTATCCAGTTTAGTATGTCTCCTGCCAGCAGCTTGATGTGACTTGGTCACTGATTTTAAGGCTGTTATCAGTGTCACATTTTCTTTTGGATTTGTCGCTTTGATTGCGAGTATTGCTCCTTTGGAGTCGATATGCACTGTTGTTTGTCCTTCTTTTAGACTGGAATTTTCTAAGGCTTTTAAGATTGCCATTAGTTCCGCTTGTAGTATGGGGGCATTGTTGGATAGCCTCCAGCTTCCTTTGCCGGTAGTATTGTGAAGTTACACAGGATTGGGTCTTCGACCCAGGGAGGTGATTTTTGGTATCCCCCAGGTGGGACATCCTTTGTTATGTGTTTCACTGTGTCCTGCATACCTATAATCTACTCAATATATAGTAGCATGTCAGCAGGGGGTCAACCGCTCGCTGGGTTTTCATTGGTTGGTGGCGCAATGCGTTCCTGTTATTGGCTGGAGGAGGTTTCCTTCAAGACACTTCTCGTCGTTGAAGGTCGTGCTGTTGCAGCCTAGCAGACCGTCGAGGCTGGGGCATGACTTCCCTGGGTGCTGTGTCACGACGGCTCGTATTGTCATTGGCTGCTGGGCTGCTTGTCTCATCTGGTATTCCTTGATTGGGGGTGTCGCTCGGTCTGGTATTAATTGTACTATTATTTATATTCATGGGTCTTCTTAAGTTGGTGGGGAGGAAAAGCAGTTCCTGTTTCGTATTTAATGGGGGTTTTTCTTGCTGTATGAGGAGTGCCTCGAACAGTCGTAAACGTCGCTGGTCAGGAGCCCTCCCTATTATCTTAGTATTCTTTATAATACCGTCACGGGAGATAGCTTCCTGGTGTGCTGTCATGGTATGGTTTTTAATTGCACCTTCTTGTGCGTGGCAAGAATAGAAGTCATACCAACGTAAGAGCCGGGACATCCATGGACGGGGCATAAGAATTGGTAGACTACATTCGACTGTTTCAAGAGGTCTCTTGCTGAGGAGGTCGGGTTGTTCTTCATGGTAAGGTCGCGGGTACGTCGATTTTGGTAATAAATCACGAGTTCGAGTTTTTTGTCGACGTTTCCTCCCCTCCAACTTAAGAAGACCCATTGAAATAGAGAAATACTAGTCAATAAATACCAGACCGAGCGACACAATCAAGGAATACCAGATGAACAAGCAGCCCAGCAGCCAATGACAATGCGAGGCCGTCGTGACACAACACCCCAGGGAAGTCATGCCCCAGCCTCGACGGTCATATATATATTATATATATATATTATATATATATATATTATATATATATTATATATAATATATATATATATATATATATATATATATATATGTTGGTTGTCTCATATAAACATAGTATATATATATATATATATATATATATATATATATATATATATATATATATATATATATATATATATATATATATATATATATATATATATATATAAATGCACACAAGAAAATTTAGATATAGTATTGTTAAAGTACTTTCATTTATGTTCGCATAGAGATACACATAGTAATAGTAGGAAGTGTAGAATCGTAAATTCTTAATCATGGTCAGGCTGTTTAATTTCCACATATAACTGAATCCAGTGCGCTGAGTTTTCGTTCTTTTTTCTTTCAGCAAATGCAAGCGTGAATGAAAACTACCTTGAGTATCAGATGAATAAATGCGTGGAAGAAAGTGTGCAAGATGATAGTGGTTATATCTCTCTCTCTCTCTCGATCGATCGACGATCGATCAGATATAAATGTAAATGAAGCTTTTTACCTTTGATACTTGGAAGACGAATGCAGAAATGAATGGCACCAAAATTAAAATGTAAGCCCGCGTATATTTCTTCTTCCAATGCAGTAGAAGAATATTGCTTCAAAAAATCGTATTCAGTTCCGTCAGTGATTTTGCTGTCTTTTCATTATTTCTGCAATTAAAGAAATATAAAATGGTGGTACTCGACTTTCCCCCCAAAAATCAGAATTTACTTGAATTGCCCGTTTCGCTTGTGTTTAGTGTGTGTGTGTGTGTGTTTGGCTGATATTAGGGCTTCTTATGCTCTTCTCGACGTCAACATATGTTCCCCGGAGTTCCAGGTTTTCCATGTTCTCGTTTTCTGGCTTCGGCGGCGAACTTAACTGAAACGAAAAAAATCGAACATCTTTTATTTGTGGTAAAGAGAGTTAAATTTATAGATTTTTTTCAATATATTTATTGCAATAATTTCTGATTAAATTTTGTAAGTCTCTGACATATCTTTCAGCAGCTTACAATCATTAAAAGGAAAGTATAGGACTTCATTCATGTATATCACTAAAGGGGAATGTGAAAATAAAACAAACTTAAATAGTATTCGATATTCAATCATGCAAATAACCCGCTATGCAATGGTCAGCGTTCACATAAATTCAAATTGCCAGTTTTATAGAATTCTGCAGTACAGTTTTGGTTGTCCTTCATTATTTCTTTTTTACAGCATTAGAGACAAAATGTGAAAAATTGTGAAAAAAAAGTTAGCTTTAGAACTTCGACGGCGAAGTGCATTCCCTGCATAATGGCAATGCTGTTCAGTAAATCTGATTACAAACTACTATATACTGATGCCAATTTTCTACGTGGCATAAATGATTTCCACTTCGGTAAAATAATATAGCATCCATACCATAATTGCAGAACATCACCAGTCCTCGGTTCAGAGGGGAAGCAAAACCTTATAAAAAAAAAAAATAAAAACAGAAAGCAAGTCAGGAAAGAAAACACCGTCTCTCAGAAGATGACTCTGGCCTAAGTTGTGATCCATAAAACATGAGCCTGGAGGCCTCTAAAGAGACGGCGGAATTTAGTCTTGAGTGAATTATGAAGCTGATAGGTGCTCGGCACCAACATGACATGTTTTTTTTTTTTTTTTTTTTTTTTTAATTAGATGAATAAGTGAAAAACTTGCATGAGTTACGGAGAACAACGAGACAAAATACGACGTTATTTTTCTTCTTTCCTTAAAAGCTTGTAATTCACTCAGCATGAACAGAGGAAAATACAGAAGAAAGAAAACATGACATTAATGGCTATAACGAAAAAGGAACTGACTAAGACCTGAATTTTTTCTTTTTAAGTTTTCTATTTTGTTACTGTTGTCACGTAAATATTCAGAGCTCAAAGAAACATGATTTTGACACAAAAACTGGAGATACTAGTGAGTCCTCCAACTCCGAAGATGAAATGTTTTCTACTCTTGGAGAATTCTAATAATTGAAAGTTACATTAATTTTAATTTTTTTTCTATTTAGCTATCTATCTATTTCATTTACTGGATGTATGAAGAGTTCAGTCAGGTTCAGATATAAATATGGTGAATATTGTTTGATAACTGCAAAGAAAAACTAAACAAGAACAGAGAGAGAGAGAGAGAGAGAGAGAGAGAGAGAGAGAGAGAGAGAGAGAGAGAGAGATGAAGAGAGAGACCAATAAGAAACGAACAGGAGGGGGAAAAAAAAAAATGACACAACAGACAGACTGACCAATAGAGAGTATACAAAGAGAGGGAGAGAGGGAAATAGTGGGAAAAGGTATACAAGAAAGGGGAAGGGAGAAGTAAAGGAGAGGAAATTACGAATAGACTACAGGGAGAGGAGAGAAGAGAGAGAGAGAGAAAGAGAAACCGATAGGAAACTTACAGGGGAAAGAGAGAGAGAGAGAGAGAGAGAGAGAGAGAGAGAGAGAGAGAGAGAGAGAGAGAGAGAGAGAACGTCCATATCTTCGAGACCTCTCGTCCACATCTGGATTCTTCTCCGGCCCAATGGCTGACCTGGAAAATCAATCTTTTATCTTGATGATTAGTGGCATTTTGAGTCCAGAGATAACCCACCCACACCCCCACAACCCCCAGCCCGTACAGTTCTCTCTTGGGGTGACCCTTCGCTCTTAAAGAGGTTAATCTAAGAAATTTATGAAAGGGAAGAGCTCGCTGTCGAGCCTTATGGCACTGGAAAGCGAGTGGCCCTTTTCGGCACTCTTCAGTTTTTGCTATTTTACCTTGTGAATTATTATTTTTTTACGTTTTACCCTTTTACATTGCCTTGATTTTTTATGTCTTTACCTTTCTAACTTTTCATGATTCATTTTTTTTCGTTACCTTTTACCTTTTCTGGGTTTTCCTTTAAGTTTTCGTAAGGTGTCTTGGGCCAGGTACTGGAGGACATTATCTGGGTATCAAGTAGTCACCACTTTCACATTTCTGAGCAGTGGACGCACACAGTAGAATTAGCATTACTCTCTGACTCACATCAGGATCGAACCCAGTTCTATCAGTTGGAAGGCAAGGACGCTGCCAGCAAAGCCACACAAGTCATGAAAGAATTTGGAACCTACTAAGTACTACTACTGTACCTAAGGCTAAATAGCCTGTCAGGCTAAGAGCTGTGGTGACCGAGTGGTTAAGAAGATGGACTCGAAATCCATTGGGCTCTGCCCGCACAGGTTCGAATCCTGTCCACAGCGATGAAAAATATTATGATCTCTTTGAACAACAGGTTCGGGCCCTCTCGGTGGCGCCAAGAGGAAAAGAGGCCTAATTCATATTAATTAATGTGGTCATCTTTGTATACAATATTGTGAATGTATATAAAATATTGAGTTTCCGTGCTTGCACTGTCATTAAAGACTAATCTCAGTGATTGGGATATATATTGCAATAATGTTTGTTTTTATTCACTATTATATATTTTAGTCATTAAAAATATGAGTATGTTCTATATATATATATTAGGGCTGTTGCCTTGTATAATAAGGCGCCCTATGAGGTAATGTTAGACTTGCGATAATCTTACGCTAAGTCGGTTGGTTATGCACTTCCATACTCATTGGAGTGTCTTGGGGTTTGTAGATCACTTACGAAGTCGGTATTATCTTCTTTGGTTATGACGACGATGTGTTAAACTCATGATGATTCGGCAATGATGTGAGGTTATAGTAAAAAACACGAAGTATAAAAAAATACTTATATTTGCTGAGATTACATGATGAAGTTCAGAGGAAATTTGTACAGGTCTTCTAATAACGATGGCTTGATCGCTTCTGCCAATGATGATGGCTAATTCTGTTCTGTTCCCACTACCATCTCGGTTTCAAGTCATAAAGGAAACAGACAGTAGCTCGAACATATGAACATACATACAAATGAGACACACTACAGATCACGTAGGCCGTTTGAATTATAGGTCGCGGTAGTTGTCTAAAGCAGGGAGCTTGGACTAATGTTTCAAAACAAATGAATGACCACAGGTGACGGCACGTCACCTTAGCCTACTTTATTGTATACGTCATCTTAGCGTCACTGGTCTGATCACATTCCTGCAAACAACCTGGTTGACCTCTTTAGTTTTTGTCTTTTATATATATGGAATAACATTCCATATTTTTATTATGTAACTCTTACATAAAAGCTCGGTCAGCTACCAAAACCAACCACTGAATATTACTCAAGCTTGACTTGCATTTGACTTATAGGAGTGTGATACAGACACTATGTGAATATATATAGATTTATAGAAAATACTTATAAGTAAAAAAATTCATGGTGTACACAAATACAGATTCAAGTAATAAGATATAAAACATAATATGCATATGATGGTATTTGTAATAATAGTGATCACGTGATATATACTGATACAGTTTTTCACTTCATCTCTTTAAGATACATATGCTACAGTAAATACTAATGTACTCTGATAATTGCATAGAATAAAGATTAACATGATAAAAATCATATTTTAACTGATAAAAATTCATATATGAAGTGATAAAAATTATTAATGTTTATGCTGATTGATTCGTTGATTTTTATGCTAACTGGTATATATCTGCAGTTATTGGTAAGATAAAAGGTAACAGATTTATTATAGGCTACCTGATTTATTTATGCATATGTATATGGATTCATATAATTATAATTAATAAATGTGAACTTTAAATAGATCCCTAGTGCGTACACGCAAAGATATATTTTGACTCTGTTATTTATGATCATTTATATATAGGATACATGATACTTTATATATATAGGATACATGACCGAGGTTATACTACTACACATTTAACTAGCGTTCGAACAACTTTTCGTCCATTACACAGTTACAGACAACCACCTATAGCCAAATGAAATGGCCAATTCCAAATGGTTAAAACTAGGGGAAAATTGCCTGGCGGGGTCCAACGTTCTATTTCGGCCTCATACTTGTTCTCTGCATCCTAAGCCACACGAATACATTCTCGATGAATAAAATCATCCCCAGCACGAGTCCTTCGCCAGAAACGTAGAGTTGAATATCCTTCTGGTCGTAATTGTCGGAAGTATGTCCCTTTTGTAGTCAATTTCCGACAGCCGCCGGAGCAATCCGCATTAAAACGAGATTAACGACGGGATACGGGTGTCAGTCAAAGAAGTCCATGAAATAAGCTTGTTCACTTATGATGGTGCTTATTCCTTTTACATTGTAGGCGGTTGTTACTTGACTGCAATCGTCCGCAGCGACGAACGATTTTTTGAAGTTGCGATGTGAAACTCTCGTACTGCAGGATACTGTAACCAGGTTCCATTAATCAGCCTGCAAGTGAAATTATACTTGTCACAAGGGGCAAATTAATTTCAGACAACATCAAATATGGGAGGGAGAAAGCCATTTAGAACCAGACTTAACCCACATGAATTCGCTGATATTTTATGGAATTCAAAAGAGTCAGCTGTACAAACTTCTTTATCCATGGCATTAACAATGAGTGAACCTATCCAGGTCTATGATGACTGTAAAATATCCATAATTATAAAAAATAAAACAGATATCAATACGAATCCAATCCCAAAGAAAAATTTGCTTATTTACTGGTAGCTAAAGTTACTAGACAAAGAAGTGGAAAACGGAGCTATTTGTAAGATTGCCAGGCAACATAAGAGTCAAAGAGAATACTAATCATGATTCTGTATTTCTCTATGCTAACTGAAATTAAGCTGTGATAAAATCCGACCTTATGTGCCCCTAACAAAAGTTTCATATTCAAATTTTCTTGCGCGCATCCTCTGAGGTTGATTTTTAAAACTTTATTAATTGGCAGGAGATGCAACGAAAGAACCCACTATGTAACTAATTTTTAAATAAACTTTGGGGTTTTCAAGAAAATGTGTCATTTTCCCATGAATGTGATTTACTTGAATTGTAATAGACCCAAGTTGCAAGTAAATTTTTCATATACATGACTTGATACTTCTAAATGTCTGTTTACCAATGTCATAAGCTGAATTATTAACTCTAATTGTCTATGAGGTTCAGAAAAAATCAATTTATTTTGTTGTTATAGAAATTCTATTTGCTTATTTTGTTTATTAATTTTAAAACGATTGCGATTCCTTAACCAAGCTTGCATTGCAATGCAGATAAGAATAGGTTATGGCTATGTATGTCATCATGACCTATGAACCACATGTGAAGTTCATGAGCTAAGCATTCCTCTCTCCAGCCAACCTGCTTTGCAAGCGATTTATTGAGGTTAAAAGGAACAATGCTGAATCGACAAACGCGACAGGCACCTTCTAGACTGATGACGTCGTCACCAGCTTAAGAGTTACGTTACTTGCTGTAAAAGATACGACTTTAGTATTTTCAAATGATAATTTTTTTTTTCTTAATTCTCCACCCACATGAGAAGAATGTCTGAAAAAAAAAACAGTACCAAAATTGAACAATATATTAGTTTCATGTTGGAAATCTGCATGATTGTAAATAAATGTAATTATGTTAAATTAGATATTCCTTATTCAAACTAATGAAAAAAGGTTTCCATACAAATTCTATATATATTAATTGCCCTGTAAGATCCATATAGGATTATTCCATAGATATACATTTTCACTTCTAGACTTCCTGACTTTAAAATCTGTTTTATTTTACTTTTATTTTATTTATTTATTTATTTTCTTTTATTATTTTTTTTTCATTGACTACGAATATAAATCACCGGGACAGACAATATGTCGGTAGGCTTTGATATGTGTTTGAACTTTTAGCTTATTTGTCATTACTAAAGCGTTAAGTTAGAGTTCAAATCTTTACGCATATATATTTGGATGTTTAATTAACCTATGGTCACGTTGTGCTTATTGATTTTATCGTGATTCCTTTTTTGTTATAATTTGTAACCCTTCCGACTTCTTACGGAGTGTATCATATTGACTGCACTTGTATCCATATTTATTTTATTTTTTATATTTATTATTTATATATATATATATTTGATAAATCAATGGTTGGCTTGAATATTTGGAAAAGTGTTCTACTAGCGGCGTACCGTATAAGGCTACTTGCGGTATCAATTCTATAGATACAAGATATGAATGATAAAGGTATTTAAAACCGCGAGAACCGCTATAATCCTGTTCGGATCCAGTATCACGAATGTAACTAGTAAGACATGACACTTTTTTATTTATCTCTTATTCTACCAAACCGATTGACTCTGTGATAAAAATATAGTATTGGTTTTCTAATAAAAAGGAATTCACACAACGAGTTAAGGAGATTATTATTGAATACACCACCCGAGTCATATTATTATTATGTGTTGAATTCCATGTTTACTGATTTAGCACTCATAAATATTCCTAGCGCACTCAATTGCGGTGTTTTAGTTTTAGTGCTATTAATTCTATATAACGTGTCAAGGAACTATTAACACTAAGAAGTGTTTATTTCCTCTGTCAGACTCGTAACTCTGTTAATGATTCTACGTGTATTCTTTCATAGATTGATTTGGCATGGGATAGGCCCTTAAACTGACAGGCGTCTTAGAGTGTCCCTTGTTTTCATGCACGTGTTACAATCGTATGTGCTTTTTATCTGTAAGCATTGTAGGCCAGTTAAAACAGTGATTTGGCTTTCTGTGACATAATAGAGAATCCCTGGATGACGGAATGCGAACCAGTTTGAGGACGATTGGTATGAAAGAGATTATTACTACTACCTGGTCGTTAGTCACCTGCTGTGTTCTTCGGGTTTTCCTCATCACGGACCTACATATAATATTACATTTGGTTACATAATTCTGATACACATACTTTAAATAAACTTTTGCTTTAGGGTTTCCGTTCGCTTAGCTGCTGACCCTGTTTCCGTTTGAAGTGTTTATTGTTTTGCTTAGCTGCTGACCTTGTTTCTGTTCGAAGTGTTTATTGTTTTGCTTATCGCTGTTGACTCTTGCTTTGTTTAGTTTGTAACAGTTCTGCGCTCCGACCCAGATATTCAATGCTCGCGACCTCTTGGGTTAATGAATTTTCTTGTTTAAATACGGTTTTAACAATAGGCACTGATGTTTTCTATATCTTTTAGTCTAATTAATGGTTCTTTGCAGTATGGTGCGGGATTGCGGGATAATACGTCAGGTATGATATTTGCTTTCCCAGGTAGATATCTTAACTTGGCTCCAAAGACCTGAATGATCATATGTCGCTGAGTTCCTTTGGGACTGTGATTAAAGCCTTTGAAAAACTCGGTAAGTGACTTATGGTCAGTAAGGATTTTATCAGGATAGCCGTAGATTATGAACTTAAAATGTACTAGTGAGTTAACGATACCTAGCCCTTCCTTGCCTATTACTGCATATTTACTTTCAGAGGGCTTTAGTCTACGTGACTAAAAAGCTATAGGGAAGAACTGTTTATCATATTGCTGAAGTAGTACCCCTCTTACCCCTTGGTCTGAGGCGTCTGTTGCTATAAAAAAAAAAATCCTTATTTAAATCAAGGATTTTTAAGTTAGGTGAGCTGCATTATTCCGCTTTTAAGATATCGAACACCTGTTGATGCTTTTCAGACCATAATAAATCTACGCCCTTCTTCGTAAGATCTGTTAGAGGAGCTGCTATGATTGAAGAGTTACATATTTACATACGATTGTAATACCCACTACAGCGCAAAAGTGCTGTATCCCCTTTTTATGTTAATAGGTACCGGAAGTTATGAATAGCCGACACCTTACCATGGACTACTTTTAAGACCTTGACTAGACACACGAAACCTAGATAAACATGTTCGGTTTTTAAAAACTCACATTTAGATATTTTACTCTGAGATTATTTGTCTTTGTATCTGTAGCACTAGCTCTAGTTTGTGTGAATGTACTTTTAAGGTATTAGAAAGGATTACAAGACCAACCAATAGGCATGTTGGGTATCCCCTAAAAGTCTCCAAACACTGTATTGTAATTGGGGCGCAACGTAATCCGGAGGCATACGTAAAAATTGATAATGTCCCCTGAGTGTGCTGAAAACGTTGTATGAGGTACAATCACTTAGGTAATGGTATTTGGTGAAAGCCTCTAAGTGAGTCCAAGCTGGTGAAAAATTTATTCTAACCTAACAGAGATAAGATGTCGTCGGTACATGGCACTGAAAAACGATCGGGAGTCGTTTCCTTGTTTAAGCGACAGAAATCTACACAGATACGCCAAGTCCGATCTTTTATGGCATGACGTTTGAGGGAAAAATTATATGGGCTTATTTGATTTCCTAATGACTCTTATTACTAACATTTTTCAACTTCGTCATTTATCTCTATTTTGAAATTTCATTGGGGTTCTATACGAAGGTACGTATATAGCTTTATGTTTGTCCTTAGACCGTATTTTGTTTTCAATGACATCCGTTTTTCTCCCAGAAATCACTCACTAGTGGAGAAACTTCCTGGTATTCAGATAAAAGATAAAAAAAAAATTTCTGCTGAATCACCTCTGCTTGAATGACTTTACGGACATTACTTTAGATAGAGTATAAGAGAGATTCATCTACGACTGATTGGGTGTGATTAAAAATTAGCAGTTATAAAAAAATGCGATATTTATATGTATAGGTTTTGTGGATTACTAGATTAACATGTTGCTGCGAGTCAACTGTGTCTAGGGCTTTGTTCGCGGAAATCGTTATATTTCAGAGTGCCGGGAAGGATTAAAATTTCAGATCCCAGCAAAGTCTTTTTACACGCACTAAGACATTCGAGGGTGCATGCGTCTCGAGATTTTGTGTGCAAACTGCGACTGCGGTTGTGGGAGAATTCTGTTGGGTCGTTGAACAATATCACGATTTATGAGACAAATGATTAGTTCCTCTATATAAGTTATTATTTGATTAACTGTCTCTTTTTGTTCAAACGGATTTTAATATGTTTGAAGGTTTACAGAATTTTCCTTTGATAAACACGCCTTATTTTGCAGGAGGTAAGATAATATTTTGTATACCCCTAGATGGATATCTTACAATTACGCTAGATACAGATCAATGTTTTTTATAACTATAGAGGTTCTGTAAGTGCTCGCTTATCTGGACTTCTCAATAAGGAAGTTCGAACAACAGACGGTGAGTCCGTAAATGCAGGATATTACATGTACTAAAGGAATAAAACAAGATATTCTAATTTTTACGGCACGTACAGTTGGCATAATCCACCAGTATTTATAATAACTTAATGTATTAAAATTACAAGAACCTGCTCTGATTACTTGATACGGTCGTGTGATTCATAGGAAAATTCCTTTTTAAATAAAAAAGCTATTGGCATAAAAACAAGGTATGGTATAAATGATCCAACATCGTTTTTCCTCTCCGCTGAAGTCGCTTATGTGGAATGTGCTATGCTTAGAACACTCGGCAGATTTAACTGACCCTGACCGTCTGACTAGATGACACAGTAACCAAGTTTGCATAAGCCCGATTTGTTTGATTCTGATATTTAGGGCTACTGTTTACCATCGGCAACGTATTGTGTTTTTAGCATTCTGTTGTTGGTTACGTATAAAGCAACGAACGTATGAATGACGAACTATTAGGAATTGAGTGATTACTATTAAGACAAGTTATCTCTACTGCATTCAATATTAACTGTTTGTACTTGCTGTTGTTTACTTCATTCTTTGCTAAAATTTGAAATAGTGAGGGATCCTGGTCAGCGCATTTAGCCTAATGAAAGTTTTTTATAGACATGTTATTCCTTGCAATCCAGCCGTATTTTAAAAGTTAAGTTGAATCATTATTGAGGTTCGATATTTTACGCATATAACTCAAAAAAACTCAAGGCTAAAACTGCGATCGGGACCTTGCACCGGAGTCTTTATTGTCCTGACCCGAAATAGTGTTACCTCTAATTTATCTAGATTTGTACGGGTGTTCCACTTGTTTTTGTGTGTTTTCTAATCACTACGGTGCCTAACGACCCTATCCATGCATCTGTATAAATACAGACGTCCACTGCGTAAAAGCCTATTCACTGTTTAATATGATTTGTTACGTACAGGATTAATAATCACCCAAAATGATAAAATTAACACAGTATATGATTATGATATTTCAGTAGAACTTCTGGAAACAGACACTCAAAGACAGAAACTCGCAGTAGCGACATCCCAATGATGTAGATAATTTATGTAAAAAAGTAAGATTAAGAATGTCTCGTAACTTCAGCCACAGGAATATCGAAAATCCGACCTGTAAAGGAAACACTCAGTTACTCCAAATGAATAAAAAAAACTGTAATTAGCTTGATTTCGTGGGAAGTCACGGTGTTCCGATAACGATACACAGCCTTGGCCCTCCTTCTCTGTTTAGCGGATGACCTGGTTTGGCTTCCATTTCCCCCGTGCGCGTTGTTTTGGATGATTCGTGTCCTTTGAAGATCCGATGCTGAAGACGCATTCGGTTTGTTTCTTGAAGTTATGTATTGCTGAACACGCTCACTAAACGATGATACTAAGTTTCTTGAAGAATCTCTTGCTTTCGTCGTCGTTGATTTCTAATATGATACATTATTCGTTATTCTTCGGAAGACGTTGAAGAGTTCTTGTTGTTTTCTGAAGTCGCTCACTAAACAATGATACTAAGTTGCTTGAAGAATCTCTTGCTTTCGTCGTCGTTGACTTCTGATATGGTACATTATTCATTATTCTGGTTTTTCTTCGGAAGACGTTGTAGAGTTCTTCTGGTAGTCTGCCACCAATATTAGGGCTGTTGCCTTGTATAATAAGGCACCCTATGAGGTAATGTTA
>NC_087211.1:15706345-15711345 GCF_015104395.2 Macrobrachium nipponense | reverse complement strand
GAAAAATGTTGGTGCTTTCCTGAATGTGACGGTTTCCAACCGCAAGGTGTCAGCTCTTGCCATTGCATCCGCTCGTCTCTGAAGAAAACCGATTGCATTCAAATATATTGAAATAATCGTGTGCATCTCCAAACCTGCCAACGAGTTTTTAAATGCTATAGCAAGCCAAAGAAATGAATGCAAGAGGAAAAGTGCAGAGATTTAAAGAAAGACCTTGAGAGAGAGAGAGAGACAAGAAGAAATGGGGGGGGAGGGTTAAGAGAGAGAGAGAGAGAGAGAGAGAGAGAGAGAGAGAGAGAGAGAGAGACCTTACAGACCTTACAGACCTTACATGTTGTTTGGGTTGCCCCAGGTCCCTCAGTGTGAGGCACCTCTAATGTCTACCAGAGAGTTGCTAGTACATCTTCCGGTATATTTTGCATCTTCCAATCTTGGATGGTCTTGGATGCAGTTTAGATATTTGTCGAGCTTATTCTTAAACACATCTACGCTCGCTCCTGATACATTCCTCAGATGAGCTGGCAACGCATTGAATAGACGCTGCATTATCGATGCTGGTGCGTAGTGGATTATGTCCCTGTGTGCTTTCCTTATTTTTTCCTGTATAGTTTTGGGCACTATTAATCTACCTATGCTTGCTCTTTCGGATATTTTTAGTTCCATGATGTTTTCTGCTATTCCTTCTATCTGTTTCCATGCCTGAATTATCATGTAGCGTTCTCTTCGCCTTTCTAGACTATATAATTTTAAGGATTGTAGTCTTTCCCAGTAGTCAAGGTCCTTAACTTCTTCTATTCTAGCTGTAAAGGACCTTTGTACACTCTCTATTTGTGCAATATCCTTTTGATAGTGTGTGTATCATATCATATTGCAATATTCAAGTGGACTACGAACATATGTTTCATAAAGCATAATCATGTGTTCAGCTTTTCTTGTTTTGAAGTGCCCTAACAACATTCCCATTTTTGCTTTAGATTTTGCCAAAAGAATTGCTATTTGATCACTGCATAACATGTTCTTATTCATCATCACACCAAGGTCTTTAACTGCTTCCTTATTTGTGATTGTCTCATTATTAGTTCCCCTATATGCATATAACTTTCCTTCTCTATCTCCATAATTTATTGATTCAAATTTATCAGAGTTAAATACCATCCTATTTACCTCTGCCCAATCATATACTTTGTTAAGGTCTCTTTGTAGAGCGTACTTATCTTCATCACAAGTAATTTCTCTACTTATTCTTGTCATCAGCGAAACTACTCACTACCGAATCCTTAACATTACTGTCTATGTCTTCAATCATAATAACAAACAGTATTCCAGCTAACACCGTACCTTGTGGTACACCGGATATTACCTTGGCTTCATCCGATTTCTCATCGTTTGCAATAACTATCTGTTTTCTGTTGTGTAAAAATTCTTTTAACCATCTTCCTACTTTATCCACGATATTGTGTTTCCTAATTTTCTTCGCTAATATATTATGGTCTACCTTGTCAAAAGCTTTTGCAAAGTCTAGATAAACCACATCTGTTTCATTTCCGCTTTTCATATTTTTGAATATGTTCTCACGGTGGACTAACAGTTGGGTTTGTGTACTTTTTCCGGGTACGAAACCATGTTGTCCCATATTAAACAAATTATTTTTTATTAAATGTTTCATAATATTTTTTTTTCATTACCCTTTCATACACTTTCATAACATGTGATGTTAGACTCACAGGCCTATAATTACTTGCCTCTAGTCTTTTTTTTATGCCAATAGCTTTTTGATTTAAAAAGAAATTTTCCTATGAATCACACGACCGTATCAAGTAATCAGAGCAGGTTCTCGTAATTTTAATACAGTAAGTTATTATAAGTAGTGGTGGATTAAGCCCGACTGTACGCGCTGTAAAAATTAGAATATCTTGTTTTATTCCTTTAGTACACGTAATATCCTATATTTACGAACTCACCGTCTGTTGTTCGAACTTCCCTATTGAGAAGTCCAGATAAGCGAGCGCTTACAGATACCTCTATAGGTATAAAAAACATTGATCTGTATCTAGCGTAATTGTAAGATATCCATCTAGTGGTATACAAAATATTATCTTACCTCCTGCAAAATAAGGCGTGTTTATCAAAGGAAAATTCTATAAACCTTCAAACATATTAAAATCCGTTTGAACAAAAAGAGACAGTTAATCATATAATAAATTATATAGAGGAACAAATCATTTGTCTTATAAATTGTGATATTGTTCAATGACCCAACAGAATTCTCCCAAAACCGCAGTCGCAGTTTGCACGCAAAAATCTTGAGACGCATGCACCCTCGAATGTCTTAGTGCGTGTAAAAAGACTTTGCTGGGATCTGAAATTTTAATCCTTCTTGACACTCTGAAATATAACGATTTCCGCGAACAAAGCCCTAGACACGGTTGACTCGCAGCAACAAGTTAATCTAGTAATCCACGAAACCTATACATATAAATATCGTATTTTTTTTTATTGTTGCTAATTTTTAATCACGCCCAATCAGTCGTAGATGAATCTCTCTTATACTCTATCTAAAGTAATATCCGTAAAGTCATTCAAGCAGAGGTGATTCAGCAGAAATTTTTTTTATCTTTTATCTGAATACCAGGAAGTTTCTCCACTAGCGAGTGATCTCTGGGAGAAAAACGGATGTCGTTGAAAACAAAATACGGTCTAAGGACAAACATAAAGCTATATACGTACCTTCGTATAGACTCCCAATGAAATTTCAAAATAGAGATAAATGACGAAGTTGAAAAATGTTAGTAATAGGAGTCGTTAGGAAATCAAATAAGATAACCAAATATAATTTTTCCCTCAAACGTCATGCCATAAAAGATCGGACTTGGCGTATCTGTGTAGATTTCTGTCACTTAAACAAGGAAACGATTCCCGATCGTTTCCAGTGCCATGAACCGACGACATCTTATCTCTGTTAGGTTAGAATAAATTTTTCACCAGCTTGGACTTACTTGGTTAAAGGCTTTCACCAGTATACCATTACCTAAGTGATTGTACCTCATACACCGTTTTCAGCACACTCAGGGGACATTATCAATTTTTACGTATGCCTCCGGCTTACGTTTACGCCCAATTACAATATAGTGTTTGGAGACTTTAGGGGATATCCAACATGCCTATTGGTTGGTCTTGTAATCTTTTCTAATACCTTAAAAGTACATTCACATAAACTAGAGCTAGTGCTATAGAGACTCGGAAAAATAATCTCAGAGTAAAATATCTAAATGTGAGTTTTTAAAAACCGAACATGTTTATCTAGGTTTATGTGTCTGGTCAAGGTCTTAAAGTAGTCCATAGTAAGGTGTCGGCTATTCATAACTTTCTGGTACCTATTAACATAAAAAGGGAATACAACACTTTTGCGCTGTAGTGGGTATTACAATCGTATGTAAATATGTAACTCTTCAATCATGACAGCTCCTTTAACAGATCTTACGAAGAAGGGCGTAGATTTATTATGGTCTGAAAAGCATCAACAGGTGTTCGATATCTTAAAAGCGGAATAATGCAGCTCACCTAACTTAAAATTCCCTGATTTAAATAAGATCTTTTTTTTATAGCAACAGACGCCTCAGACCAAGGGGTAAGAGGGGTACTACTTCAGCAATATGATAAACAGTTCTTTCCTATAGCTTTTTATTCATGTAAACTAACCCCCTCTGAAAGTAAATATGCAGTAATAGGCAAGGAAGGTCTAGGTATCGTTAACTCACTAGTACATTTTAAGTTCATAATCTACGGCTATCCTGATAAAATCCTTACTGACCATAAAGCCCCATACCGAGTTTTTTCAAAGGCTTTAAACACAGTCCCAAAGGAACTCGTTGTCATATGATCATTCAGGTCTTTGAAGCCAAGTTAAGATATTTACCTGGGAAAGCAAATATCATAGCTGACGCATTATCCCGCAATCCCGCTCCATACTGCAAAGAACCATTAATTGGACTAAAAGATATAGAAACATCCGTGCCTATTGTTAAAAACCGTATCTAAACAAGAAAAAAAAAAAAAAAATTCTTTATTAACCCAAGAGATCGCAAGCATTGAATAGCTGGGTTGGAGCGCAGAACTGTTACAAAACAAATGAACAAAACAAGGGCCAGCAGCTAAGCAAAACAATAAACCCAAACGGGAAACAGGGTCGCAGCTAAGCAAAACAATAAACACTTCGAACGGAAAACAGGGTCAGCACTAAGGCAAAACAATAAACCACTTCGAACGGAAACCCAGGGTCAGCAGCTAAGCAAAAACAATAAACACTTCAAACGGAAACCCTAAACCAAAAGTATATTTAAAGTATGTGTATCAGAATTATGTAATCAAATGTAATATTATATGTACGTCCGTGACGAAGAACACAGCAGGTGACTAACGACCATGTAGTAGTAATAATCTCTTTCATACCAATCGTCCAACTAAACCTGGTTTGCATTCCGTCATCCAGGGTTCTCTATTATGTCCCAGAAAGCCAATCACTGTTTTACTGGCCTACAATGCTTACAGATATAAAAACCAACATAACTAATTGTAACACGTGTCATGAAAAACAAGGGATACACTAGGACACCTGTCAGTTTAGGGGCCTATCCTGTGCCAAGCAATCCTTGAAAGAATATACATAGAATTATTAACAGAATTACGAGTCTGACAGAGGAAATAAACACTTCTTACTGTTAATAGTTCCTTGACACGTTATATAGAATTAATAGCACTAAAAACAAACACCGCAATTGAGTGCGCTAGGAATATCTATGAGTTCTAAATCAGATTATCAACACATGATAATCTGACTCGGGTGGTGTAAATCAATAATAATCTCCTTAACTCGTGTGAATTCCTTTCCATTAAGAAAACCAATACTATATTTTATCACCCTGAGTCAATAGGTTTGGTAGAACGGATAAATAAAAAAGTGTCATGTCTTACGAGTTACAACTCGTGATATTGGATCCGAA
>NC_087211.1:15691345-15698845 GCF_015104395.2 Macrobrachium nipponense | reverse complement strand
GAAAATATGAAAGTCATATAAGGCACGACAAGGAACTAGCATTACAAGAACTGATAAGACAGCACAAGAATAAAGCAGAAATGCACCCACGTTGACGGGATCTAACTATGACCTTGGTTGTTGTTTATAACAACCAGGCCAACGCTGCGTCGGAGACAGAAGGTGGAGCTAAGACGATGAGGAACTTACCTAGCCATCAGTTGGTGCCAGCGTCGGCTATAAACTAACATCCATGAAATGCTTGATGGATGCTTCTGTTTATTGCCTTGCCATTCATAAAATAACAATTAATGTTGACTGAAATATTTACCATCACTGTAAGTCATAAATATTCTATCTACTTACGTAAATTTTATTACATTTGATTAACCAGAAAAACTATATTTTTCGACCTTTGAAATCAGAGGAAGAGAATAAGAAACGCAAAAAATTATTTTTGGTCCTATTTTATCACATCTAAAACGGTGGTAGTTAGTTGTTATTTTATTTTTAAGAAATTTTAATATATGCTAGAATAATGTTCAGCTTTCCAATGGTACCACTTTAGTCATGATAAAAGATACAGGGGTAAAATTAGAAAGTATTTTGTGGGAACTTTCAATGCGTCTAACTCTTCAACTGTTCACCGACGGGTGAGGTACCAAGACCGGAACGTAAACAAGAGTTTCGACTCGTCCGGACCGGAGAGGGTTAAAAAAAAAAAATACCCAATTTATACTAAAGTCGTATTTATTACAGCAAGTAACGTAACTCTTAGCTGGCTGGGAGCAATCTCCTGCCAGATGATGAGGTCATCAGTCCTGAAGGTGAATGGCGCGTCTGCCGATTCAGCATTGTTCCTTTTAACCTCAATAAACCGCTTGCAAAGCAGGTTGGCTGGAGAGAGGAATTCTTAGCTCATGAACTTCACATGTGGTTCATAGGTCATGATGACATACATAGCCATAACCTATTCTTATCAGTGTGTGCAGTGCAACTTTAGTTAAGGATTGCAATCGTTTTAAAATTAATGAACAAAATAAGCAAACAGAATTTCTATAACATCAAAATGAACTAATTTTTTCTCAACTTCATAGACAATTAGAGTCAATAATTCAGCTTATGATATTGGTAAACGGACATTTAGAAGTATCAAGTCATGGATATGAAATATTTACTTGCAACATTAGCCTATTACAATTCAAGTAAATCACATTTCTGGGAAAATGTCACATTTTCTTGAAAAATCTAAAGGTTATATAGAAATTAGTTACATAGTGGGTTCTTTCGTTGCATCTCCTGCCTATTAATAAAGTTTTAAAAATTAACCTTAGAGGATGCGTGCGAGAAATTTGAATATGAAACTTTTGTTAGGGGCACATAGGATCAGATTTTATCACAACTTAATTTCAGTAAGCATAGAGAAATACAGAATCATGATTAATATTCTCTTTAACTCTTATGTTGCCTGGCAATGTTTAACAGCTCCGTTTTCCACTTCTTTGTCTAGTAACTTACTACCAGTAATATCGAATTTTCTTTGGGATCCGTATTGATATCTATTTATTTTTTATAATTATGGATATTTTTACAGTCATCAGAGACCTGGATATATTCACTTATTGTTATAATGCCATGGATAAAAAAGTTTGTGGGTTAAATCTGGTTCTAATGGCTTTCTCCCTCCCGTATTTGATGTTGTCTGAAATTACTTTGCCCTTGTGACAAATATAATTTCACTTGAAGGCTGATTAATGGAACCTGGTTACACTATCCTGCAGTACAAGTTTCACATCGCAACTTCAAAAATAAATAAATCAGGTAGCTTATAATCACTAGGAATCTATCTAAAGTGCACCTATATTATTCATAATTATATGAATCCATATACATATGTATAAATAAATCAGGTAGCCTATAAATTGTTACCTTTTATCTTACCAATAACTGCAGATATATAACAGTTAGCATAAAAATCAACGAATCAATCAGCATAAACATTAATAATTTTTATGAATTCATATATGAATTTTTATCAGTTAAAATGTGATTTTTATTATGTTAATCTTTATTCTATGCAATTATCAGAGTACATTAGTATTTTCTGTAGCATATGTATCTTAAAGAGATGAAGTGAAAAACTGTATCAGTATATATCACGTGATCACTATTATTTACGAATACCATCATATGCATATTATGTCTTATATCTTATACATGAATCTGTAATTGTGTACACCATGAATTTTGGGTTTTTTTTTTACTCATAAGTATTTTTCTATATATCTATATATCATACATAGTGTCTGTATCACACTCCTATAAGTCAAATGCAAGTCAAGCTTGAGTAATATTCAGTGGTTGGTTTTGGTAGCTGACCGAGCTTTTATGTAAGTGATTACATAATAGAAATATGAAATGTTATTCCATATATATAAAAGACTAAAACTAAAGAGGTCAACCAGATTGCTTGCAGGAATGTGATCAGACTAGAGATGCTAAGATGACGTATACAATAAAGTAGGCTAAGGTGACGTGCCGTCACCTGTGGTCATTCATTTGTTTTGAAACATTAGTCCAAGCTCCCTGCTTGAGACAACTACCTTGCCCTATAATTCAAACGGCCTACGTGATCTGTAGTGTGTCTCATTTGTATGTTATTGGTTTCATATGTTCGAGCTACTGTCTGCTTCCTTTATGAATTGTAACCGAGATGGTAGTCGGAAGGAGAAGTGGGAATTAGCCATCATCGTTGCAGAAAGCGATCAAGCCATCGTCATTAGAAGACCTGTACAAATTTTCCTCTGAACCTCATCATGTAATCTCAGAGAATATAAGTATTTGTTTATACTTAACTTGTGTTTTCTACTAGAACCTCACATCATTGCCAAATCATCATGAGTTTAACACATCGTCGTCATAACCAAAGAAGATAATACCGACTTCGTAGTGATCTACAACCCCAAAGACACTCCAATGAGTATGGAAGTGCATAACCAACCGACTTAGCGTAAGATTATCGCAAGTCTAACATTACCTCATAGGGCGCCTTATTGTACAAGGCAAACAGCCCAATAATATATATATAGATATAATATATATATATATATATATATATATTATACTATATATATATATATACTATCTATATATATATAATATATTAGGGCTGTTGCCTTGTACAATAAGGCGCCCTATGAGGTAATGTTAGACTTGCGATAATCTTACGCTAAGTCGGTTGGTTATGCACTTCCCATACTCATTGGAGTGTCTTGGGGTTTGTAGATCACTTACGAAGTCGGTATTATCTTCTTTGGTTATGACACCTTTGGATCCTTGTACATCATCTCCTGTACTTTCTAAAATTGTTTATTTTGCTGTCCAACCACTCCAGCTCTCTATTTTCACTGTTAAGCACTGACTGGCCGAATGTGTCCACCCAGAGCCTGGCTCGACAGACTCTATCTCATGAAGACCAAAAGAGCGATTTTTCGATTGTCTCTTATTTCAGTAAGATTATTTTATTTTCCTCTGAGCCAATTTTCCCTCTTTCGTTAATTCTTTCTTAGCTCTAATTTTATTTATTCATATATACCTCTCTTGGCTTTCGAAGTAGCATCCATAACTAACCAGTTTCCTCTATGGTATTTGTTCCAATCACGCGGTGCACTGTAGGCATTACTCAAGGTTCTTTGCGGTGTCCCTTCTTTAGACCCCTAGCTGCAATCCCTTTCATTCCTTTTACTGTGCCTCAGTTAATATTGTCGTTCTTCCATCTCTCACTGCACCTTATCCTAACAATTGCTTCACAGTGCAACTGTGAGGTTTCCTTCTTACTCTCAATTTCCCTGTCAGCGCTGAATGACCTCGTCATAGGTCCCAGCGCTAGGCATTTTGCCTAAATGTTATTTTCCTTTCCGTATTTGTTCAAAGTATTTTAACAAAAATTAACATTAATTAAGCTAATTCTTTTTCGTTCATCCTTCGAACTCCTCTTAAAACGTATAGCATTCTCAGACCCATTTCACCTTTGTAATTTCTGGTATGGTTTAATTAACTGCTCTCTCTCTCTCTCTCTCTCTCTCTCTCTCTCTCTCTCTCTCTCTCTCTCTCTGTGCTTGAAAAGACTGGGAACAATATATAGTTTCGTCATTCTCCTCAGAAAAAATTACCCACATCAGAACGGCTAATGAGATGAGGCAATTGCGGATTAAATCTCTCTCTCTCTCCTCTCTCTCGTCTCTCTCTCTCTCTCTCTCTCTCTATCTCTCTCTCTCTCTCTCTCTCTCTAACGCTAATAATGAACCCTAATTAGTTCTGCAATTTTTAAAGAGATTTAATTAATTGGATCACCTGCGTAATGATTTTTAGACTCCGTGTTCATTATTACTAAGAGATGTTCATTATTTTTATTTTATATATATTCATATATATATTATATATATATATATATATATATATATATATATATATATATATATATATATATATATATATATATATATATGTATGTATATTTATATACAAAGAACAAGATCATTCATTAAGAGTTCACAAAATTTCTTTAATATAATGTTCTTCACCAAAGAACTGATATTTATGAAATAGTATATTGCCCGTTGTATGTGAAGATGCTGTCAAACATACGTACGCTCGAAAAACATTCAGAAACCGTGTATTTTTAATAGTATATTGCTCCTTGTATGTGAATACATTTTCAAACGTACACATGCCTCATAAACATCCACAAACATTTGCATATTTAGCGTATGAATTACCCCCACCCAACATTGTGCTTATTGTTATTCACATTCGTATGTCACCTAATTTGGAGTTTTGTGGTTACTAAGGCCTTACGTTGGACAGATTCTGAAGGGGATAGTTTGGTCGCATTTGGGAATTGCTGTGGTAGGTAAAAGAAATTGAAGATATAAGGAACACAGAAAAGTACTCAAATCCAATATACACCACTGCACATCCCTAAATAGATCTGGGGTAAAGAGATCGAGTGGATATCTTCTTACATTGAATTAATCAAGTAGGGGATAATGTTTCGTTTAAAATACTCATAGTAGCATGAGTCTTGAAATGGAGCATAAAAGCATATATATATATATATATATATATATATATAATATATATATATATATATATATATATATATATATATATATTATATATATATATATATTAAAAAACTACTTACCGAGTCCGCTCAAATACGTTCGCTTACGAGTGGGATTTTCCCTCCCCAATCAATGCAACTGTAAATCAGAAACTGCCATTCAGTCAGAACGCAGGCTACTATAAATTTTTGTGATATTATCTGGTCGCATTTTCTTTTGCTGCGAAATCGATGTTTTTGTCACTCGGGTTTTTTTTTTTTTTTTTTTTTGCACGTCTATTCGCTATGAATCAAAAACTTTTTGATTGCTGTAGCTTGGTCATCAGTGCTAACATATTCTGGTTATAACAATCGTTGCCGGGAACTCCAGCGTAAATACTAACCAGAAACCTTCTCTCTCTCTCTCTCTCTCTCTCTGAAGCACATTTCATTCTTTCGTTCACTAATAAGTACCATGTTTCAAGAGCGATATGATTTACTGAAGTTTTATGCTCTGACCGCATGATGTTGCATACATAAATACATTCGTGCATCACACACGCACATACTATATATATTAATATATATATATATATATATATATATATATATATATATATATATATATATATATATATATATATATATAGTCTTTACTTATATATTCTTTGCATTCCAATTTTTCGTGATTCAGTTATACATGCATACATAACGTACATAAATCCATCCATACAAACACACACACACGCACACACGCATATATATATATATATATATATATATATATATATATATATATATATATATATATATATATAGATATATATATATATATAAAGGTTTTTTGCCACAAAGGAAACAAATGAAAAAGCGAGATAGTCCAAGTACTTTCGGTCCTGTTCGGACCCTTTACTGAGGCAAACTGATTTTACAGAGAACAACATAGTCAAAAGAAGGCTTAATATAATAATCTTTTAGTGTCAGTTTGTATATTAAGCCTTCTTATGACTATTGTTTGTTCTCTGTAAAATCAGTTTGCCTCAGTAAAGGTCGAACAGGACCGAAAGTACTTGGCTATCTCGCTTTTTCATTTTTTTCCTTTGTGGCAAAAAACCTTTAGTTTATACATAGCATCACGTTTTATATAACTTCGTGATCAAGTTATTTCATATACATATATATATATATATATATATATATATATATATATATATATATATATATATATATATATATATATATGCTGTGTGTGTGTGTGTGCGTGCGTACGTATAAGTCATATTTATTTATTTATTTATACACACCACACACACACACACATATATATATATATATATATATATATATATATATATATATATATATATATATATATATATATATATATATATATATTAGAGAAGGCTGGAGAGCAAGACTGAAGAAAGGAGGACGGAATAGGGGTCAAGTGAAAGACAAAAGTGGATGCCTACCGTGCACCACGTGAGGTACACTGACAGCCTAATGAGGAAGTCGCATCCTCTGATAGAAATGAAACTCCTTTATTAGTTGAAGTGTCCATCTTGATTAGGTGTTCATTCCACATTTGGGAAACCCGACGCCTGAACTTCTAACGCAGAATTTTCATGAGAAACTGCCCGCCATATTACTCCCACGATGCAATTTCACGGCGGTTTGACGCAGAGGTCGGGAGGCAAGAATCGGTCCCCCTTCTTCGCTGGCCCTGGAAGACTCTCCATTTGATTTCGTGTCTGCTGCCCTCCAAGGAATCGAATCAAAAATCGATCTTTTTATGATAGGTAGTTTTTGCTTTTCATAAACTAACGCCCTAATACCCTTTTCTTATTGGGTTATTCGTTTAATCCTGCATTACAATAATTTGCTTGTATTTTTATCTATTTATTTCTTTGTGTTGAATGTTTTTTTTTAAAGAACTGATCTCTTCTTTCTTGCCGCCAAAAAATATTATTATTATTATTATCGTACTTAGGAAGCAGACCCTCTCTCAAACATACTTTATTAAAAGTAATGGCTACTTCAGCAGCGTTACACTTGTAGAGATTCTTCTTTATTTTGCGAATAGCGTCTTTTTCAGTGCTACTTAAACAGGCTAGTAGAGCGCCTATAGAGGTCATGGTAAAATACAGGGTCAAAATAGGTGTATATATTTGAATTTTACAGATAAACTATGATACCATAGTCATCAAAGTCATTAACGATTTTCTCTCTCTCTCTCTCTCTCTCTCTCTCTCTCTCTCTCTCTCTCTCTCTCTTTCTTAAAGCGAGCTTTCGTCTGGAGCTGCCAGACATCCTCGGGCTGGGAAAGCTGAGGGTGACTGATCTTGGTGCGGTGTCCGTCTCCTTATATCTGTGGTTGACAGCAGGGGGTCTGCCCCATGCTTGTCTCCTATTGGCTG
>NC_087211.1:15676345-15683845 GCF_015104395.2 Macrobrachium nipponense | reverse complement strand
ATGTTGACTTAGATTTATATCAAGTAGACAGACAAATGACTGACATGAGGGGGGGGACTGGGTAGTAGTAATAAGAAAGTCATTTAATTGGGATGACGTAACTGGGGGACGCTAGGCGTTCAAATGGGCACAAGGAGTAAGGAGTTTTTTCTAATTTAGAACTCGGGGGGGCAATCCCGAGGATTTGACGAAACCAGTATTAGTCAAAGAGAGAGGTTTGCTTTACAGGTTGAGCAGGTCGGCTAATGCACCTGCCCACCAGGTAGAGTCGTGCAGATTATTGATTGCCCCGGAAAGGTACCGGAAGAAATTGATGTATTTAGCACATGAAAATGATTTGTCGGGACATTTTGGTGTTAGGAAAACCTTTCAAACGGTTGCTGAACATTTTCTTTTTTTGGCCTGAGGGATGCGTCAGGACATTAAGAGACACGTATTATCCTGTGATGTGTGCCAGTTTGGTGGGGGAAAACCTAAACCAGAAAAAATACCCAAGGCTCATTTTTCCTATTATACCCTCCGGGCGGGCGAACCGTTTCGGGAAGTGATAATTGATGTAGCGGGTCCCCTGCCGCGGACCCGCGCGTGGGAATTGAATATATATTGTTCTATTGTTGATAGAATGTCTTACGCTTCCCGGAGGGGGGCTATCCCATTGAGGAGTATACGGTACCGAAAAGGTTGTTGAAGTGTTGGTTGGTTTCTTTTTACCAGATTTGGTTTTTTCTAATGTAATTCAGAGTGACTGTGGCACTAATTTCACGAGTAGGTATTTTGAAAAGAAAATGAAAAAGAGTTTGGTATTAAACACGTGAAAGTCTGCCCCCAACCGTATCACCCGGAAAGCCAAGGTCAGGTGGAAGGTTCCACCAAACCTTGAGTCTGTGTTAAAAAAAAAAATTTTGTTTAGAGACTGGGAAATGATTGGGATAACAAAGGAATTTACCTACGGCATGTTTGTAATACGATCGATCCCAATGAGTCAGTGGGTCTCTCTCCTTTCCAGCTTATTTTTTTTGGGTCCCCCACTGTGTTCGAGGCCCAATTAGATGTAGTGAGAGACACCTGGGAAGGAGAAAGACTCCCGAAATTCAGGGTGTTGGATTATTTTTTTCAGATTTGCAGGGAGAAAAATTGCTTAGCACCGGTCTTTTTTTGCTTCAGGGAACATTTGGCGAAAGCCCAGGCCTCGATAAAATTGAAGGTTATGACGTTTTAAAACATGAAAAATAGGCTATTTAAAATGGTAGGTGACAAGGTGTTGGTTTACTTCCTAATGCCTGGCAATCCCCTGAAAAAGGGCGGAATTCCCAGGTCCGGTGGAAGGTTCTGAGAAGAAAAAAATTAAAAAACAATGTAAATTACTTGATTGAAACTCCTGATAGGAGAAGAAAAACCCGTATTTGCCAGTTTTAATATGGATAAAAATCTTTTATTGACAGGTCTGTAGAAGAATCTGTAGTACCTATTTCTGTAGTTAGTGTAGAAAATGAACAGTTTCATGGGCGATAAATTTGCTGTTAGCCCAAGTGGTTTGGAAAATAATTCTGAGTAATTTTAAATAATCTGAATACTATAAATTTCAGCACTTAGATGCAGAAAAAGCTGCCACCTCTAATTAATTTAATCAACGAATATAAAGATCTCTTTCAGGATGCACCTGGTAGGACTCATATTTTTACAACACGACGTTGACGTTGGGGAGGCTTAGCCTATTAAGCATGTCCATATAAGACTGAACCACCTCAAGAGAGAAATAGTCAGGAAGGAAGTTAAATACATGCTAGACATAACCTCATTAAACCGAGCTGCAGTCTTTGGAGCTTCCCCTGTAGTTTTGGTTAAGAAGGAGGATGGTCAGCCTAGGATGTGTTTTGACTACCGCAAGGTCAACTCTGTAACAAAACAGACTCGTTCCCTTTGCCCAGGGTGGAAGACTGTATTAGATAAAGTGGGATCCGCCCGTTATATTAGTAAATTTGACCTGTTTAAAAGGATATTGGCAGGTCGGTCTTACACCCCGGGCAAGGAAAATATCGGCCTTTGTGAAGGGTGACGCCTCTATGAATGTGAGGGGATGCCTTTTGGCATGAAGAATGCCGCCGCTACCTTCCAGAGGGCTGATGAACTTCATTACATGTGAACTGGAGGGTTGTTGTGGTATATATTGACGACCTGTGACTTTACAGTGGTGATTGGGAAACTCATCTTAAGAGGATAAGAGCGCTATTCGAGGTGCTGAGGAAGGCTGGTCTGGTGATAAATTTAAAGAAGAGTGATTTTGCTCAAGCGAAAGTGGTTTATTTAGGACATGAAATTGGCTTGGGGTGGTAGATCGCTCCTAAGAGACGAATGTTGAGGCAGTTACAACCTTCCCAGCTCTCTCGAAACAAGAGAGGTATTCGTAGATTTTTGGGTCTAGTTGGTTATTATAGAAAGTTTAGTAAGAATTTTTCTAACCTTGCTAATCCCTTAACAAATTTGTTAAAGAAAGATGTAAAATTTATGTGGAATAACGAGTGTCAGGATACATTTGAAAAATTGAAAGGTACGTTAATAACCTATCCTTTGTTACGTTCTCCCGATTTTTCCTTGCCTTTTTGTTTGGCTACAGATGCCATGTGACACAGGTTTAGGTGCTGTCTTGCTGCAGGAGGGTGAAAAAACAAAATGGCACCATCGATCCAGTCGCCTACTTTTCCAAGAAGTTGTTACCGGCAGAAGAGAATTACTCAACAATTGAGAAAGAGGCTTTATGCTTAGTGAAAGCCATCATAACATTTTGAAGTGTATTTATCTTCCTCAGTATGTCCAATAAAGGTCTTTACAGATCATAATCCCTCAATTTTTATTAATAAATTTAAAGATAAAAATCAGCGTATTTTGCGCTGGAGTCTTACTCCAAGAATATAACCTTTTTTTTTTTATTTGTCACGTGGCTGGAAAAGACAACATAGTCCCTGATGTTTTCTTTCCAGGACATTCGGTAATGAAAAGGATGTTGTGGCTATCCAAGAGTAGTTGTGTAAGGGTAAAGGACTCTGCATCAATCCCATTTGAGCAACTGTTTTTTTTTTTTTGGGGGCGGTCAGGTTGTTGGGAAGATTCCTTAATATAAGTTTGAGGTTCACATTATTTATATATAATCTTAAGAGTTGATACTAGTAATGTTTAAGGATAGTGGTTTTGGGTTTATGAAATATTTGTTTTTGATATCTGCATTTACTTTTGTATGACTGAAAATTTTACTAGATATATTTTTTCCTATTTTGCTTTTAAAGCACAATGCTCATATTTTTGCTTGCATTACAAATTACTATTTTAATATTGACTAGAGTTACCTTTCTTAAAAAAAAAAAAAAAATATATATATTTTTTTTTTCCTTGTCCCGGAGAGCTGTAATCCATAATTACTTTAAATATTTTGTTCGTTGGTTTTATGCATTTGTTTAATTAAGTCACGAAAAAAGTTCTCTTGAAAACATTCTTTTATCCTCGGCCAAGGTTTTGTTTGTGTTCATTTGTATAGTGTTTATTCACCATATTTTTTTTGCCTTTCATGTTTTGTGGAGCGGACTGCCTGTCTTCAGTGCTTCGCTTGTCGAACTGCCCCATTACGTGGTTATGCTTTCGCTCTCTCTCCCTTTACCTGGAGTGCGTTTTTGGGAACCAGGGCAGAGAGTATCGGCTCCCCAACAGAGGAGGTCTTGCAGCATTTTTCACTGCTTAATTATCGGAAGATATTTGTTCCTGATCCTGCAGCTACCTATTGAATTTGAGAGGATCCTGCTAATGAATTTTTAGCCTCACTTATAAGCATTGCTGTTGCTTTTGTGCTACTGCTTGCCACTGCTGCTGGCTGTTGCCGTGTGTTTGACCTCCTGGAGTCGTCAGGAGGCCTTTTAGTGGCGAAGTACGGTAAGCGGACCGTATATGTTCTTCCCCCGCCTGCTTACATAATATAGACAATTACGTTGGCCTAGTGATCCCCTCGGTGCAAGAACATCCCTAGTGTTCCGGAAGTAGGACAATCGCTGTTGATGCGTTATACTAATCTTTGATTACAAATTCGCTGTGGTCTTTGAGAACATATGCAAGAATTCATCAGCTATTTCTTCATTACCTCTGCAGTGTAGTATTATCGTCAATTTAGGACATTATTATCAGGAGTATTATGATTAATAATTATTGTGAAATTGATTAGGTTTAAGGTTTACTTCACTCTGCAACTCCAACTGTCGTATGCTAGGGAAAGTGTGTTTTTTCTGCCTCCTACACCTTTCTTTCTCTTCGACTGAGGTATAAAAGTTAGGTAGGCGCGTGATGGTTCGAGTGTTATTATTGTAAAGTAGCGTATGTGTTTTTCCAGTTCCTAAGAAAGCTTTTCGAGGACTACTCTTTGTAATTTAAGACTATTTTTGTGATTCAGTGTTTTTTGTTTATCCCTCTTTCAGAGTTATTTTGCTTTGTGAATTTTGTGTCGCTGCTGGTTCTTGCCTGGTATTTTGGCAGTGAGCCAGTCTGGAAAAAGAAATCCTGGATGAATATGATCAATCTTAAGTTCATTACATATATATATATATATATATATATATATATATATATATATATATATATATATATATATATATATAAACATATACACACACACACATATATATAATATATATATATATATATATATATATATATATATATATATATATATATATATATAATATAATAATTTTAAGAAGAATCTTACAATACAAAATAATAATCATTGCTCTGTTGATTAGCCGCCACAAACAGAAATCCCACAGTGTTTACAGATGTAGGTAGATCCAGAGATTCGCTGCATATATCAATCAGAACCGAAGGCTACAAGCATTGATGAGTCGATTGGCAATGGTAATGAAATTCTCCTCAGGCTGCTTATTGACGCCATATTCGTGCGTACAGACAGAGAATTGAAGATATGAAGCCTTAATATGCACAACGTCTGTGACTGATGAGATATATCGAATTACTAGATGCAAGAAAGTCTTCCTCAGCTGAGTAATTGTGGGATGAGATGAGGCAGCTGTAATCATTTCTTGGGAGGATTGAACATCCTGAACCAATAGGATTGAATTCGACACTTCGTCCGAACGGTTAGGGCGAAAGAGAGTTGTTATTATTATTATTATTCTTTTTTTTTCTTTTTGCTCTATCACAGTCCTCCAATTCGAGTGGGTGGTATTTATAGTGTGGGGTTCCGGATTGCATCCTGCCTCCTTAGGAGTCCATCACTTTTCTTACTATGTGTGCCGTTTCAAGGATCACACTCTTCTGCATGAGTCCTGGAGCTACTTCAGCCTCTAGTTTTTCTAGATTCCTTTTCAGGGATCTTGGGATCGTGCCTAGTTCTCCTATGATTATGGGTACGATTTCCACTGGCATATCCCATATTCTTCTTATTTCTATTTTCAGATCTTGATACTTATCCATTTTTTCCCTCTCTTTCTCTTCAACTCTGGTGTCCCATGGTATTGCGACATCAATGAGTGATACTTTCTTCTTAACTTTGTCTGGTCTGTTTGCACGTATCACCCTATCTGTTCTGATACCATAGTCCCAGAGGATCTTTGCCTGATCGTTTTCTATCACTCCCTCAGGTTGGTGCTCGTACCACTTATTACTGCAAGGTAGCTGATGTTTCTTGCACAGGCTCCAGTGGAGGGCTTTTGCCACTGAATCATGCCTCTTTTTGTACTGGTACTGTGCAAGTGCCGGGCATTCGCTTGCTCTGTGGTTTATGGTTTCATTTTTCGTATTGCACTTCCTACATATGGGAGTAATGTTATTTCCGTTTATCGTTCTTTGAACATATCTGGTTCTTAGGGCCTGATCTTGTGCCGCTGTTATCATTCCTTCATTTCCTCTTTTTAGCTCTCCCCTCTGTAGCCATTGCCATGTGTCATCGCTGGCTAGTTCTTTAGTCTGTCACATGTATTGTCCGTGCATTGGTTTGTTGTGCCAGTCCTCTGTTCTGTCTGTCATTCTCCTGTTTCTGTATATTTCTGGGTCTTCGTCTACTTTTATTAGTCCTTCTTCCAATGCACTCTTTAGCCACTCGTCTTCACTGGTTTTCAGATATTGCCACAGTGCTCTGTTTTCGATGTTGATGCAGTCCTCTATACTTAGAAGTCCTCTCCCTCCTTCCTTTCGTGTTATGTATAGTCTGTCCGTATTTGCTCTTAGGTGTAGTGCTTTGTGTATTGTCATATGTTTTTCCTGGTTTTCTGATCTATGCTGCGGAGTTCTGCCTTCGTCCATTCCACTATTCCTGCGCTCTATCTGATTACTGGCACTGCCCATGTGTTTATGGCTTTTATCATATTTCCGGCGTTTGAGTTTTTGACTTGAGTATCGCCTTGAGTCCTCTGCATATATTCTTTCCTGATCGTGTCCTTCATCTCTTGGTGTTTTATATCCCCTCCTTCCATTATTCCCAGGTATTTGTATCCTGTCTCATCTATGTGTTTGATGTTGCTCCCATCTGGTAGCTTTATCCCTTCAGTTCTCGTTACTTTGCCTTTTGTATGTTGACTAAGGCGCATTTTTCTATTCCAAACTCCATCCTGATGTCCCCAGATATAATCCTTACAGTCTGGATTAGGGTATCTATTTTCCTTGATGCTCTTACCATACAGCTTGATGTCGTCCATGAACATCAGATGGTTGATTCTGTTGCCTCTTTTTCTTGAGTTGTACCCGGCATCCATCTTCTGTAGTACTTTTGTCATGGGAATCATGGCTACTATGAAGAGTTGTGGGACAGTGAGTCGCCCTGGAAGATCCCTCTCCTGATATTAACCTCTGCATAGTCTTATTCCAGAGGTTGTAAAGTATTGTATTCCAGTTGCACATTGTATTTTTGAGGAAGCTGATGGTGTTTCCTCTGCCCCATATTTTATTTTCAGGCATTCTATTAGCCATGTGTGTGGTATCATGTCGAAGGCTTTCTTATAGTCTATCCATGCCATGCTTAGGTTTGTTTTCCTTCTCCTACTGTTTCTTCATTACCATTTTGTCTATCAGGAGCTGGTCTTTTGTGCCCCTACACTTCCTTCTGCAGCCTTTCTGTTGGTGGGGGGATGGTGTTTGTCTCCTCTAGGTAGTTGTAAAGCCTTTCACTGATGATACCTCCTGTTAGTAACTTCCACATTATTGGTAGGCAGGTGTTAGGCCTGTAGTTACTGGCTATATTTCCCTTACTCTGGTCTTTTTGTACTAAGGATGTTTCTTCCTGTGGTCATCCACTTTGGGTGCATGGTGATTTGTGATACAATGCTGGAGTTGTTCTGCTATTCGTGGGTGTAGGGCCTTGAAGTTTTTCAGCCAGTATCCATGGACTTCATCGTGACCTGGGGCTTTCCAGTTTGGCATTTTCTTTAATTGGTGTCTGACTGTGTCTGTCGTGATCTCTGTGAATCTTTGTTTTTATTCTCCCCTGTTTCTTCTTCCTTGGCTTCCTGG
>NC_087211.1:15658162-15675845 GCF_015104395.2 Macrobrachium nipponense | reverse complement strand
CCTTCATTACGATGGGGCTGAGTTTAATTATTGCTGATTGAACCGAATTCTATATAGTACGTATTTACTGTACGCTTTCAGTTTTGGTCACTCTTCGTGGACATTACGCATGCGCGAGAGATGTGGTGTTTGTGTTGTTTTTTAGTAAGAAATCTATCTAATGCAGGAGGAAATATATTGATAAATATCTATTTTCATAGTTGTTGCCATGAATTGATGATAAGTATACTGAATGATAATATAAATATATATACATACAATATATATATATATATATATATATATATATATATATATATATATATATATATATATATATATATAAATATATATACATATATATATATATATATATATATATATATATATATATATATATATATATATATATATATATATATATATGTAGTGAACATTTAAATATCCTTAGTTCCCTCGGTTTTCCAGCCACTTGTAAAAGAGAGACAGATGTTATTTCTCTCTCTCTCTCTCCTCTCTCTCTCTCTCTCTCTCTCTCTCTCTCTCTCTCTCTCTCTCTCTCTCTCTCTAGGAACAAACATAACACAAGTGCACCACTGGGATACGAAGTATTCAAGTTATTGCTACGAATTCGCGTGCGTTGGAGACGGAAGGGAAAATACAGTCATAATATTGTGCTTGTTAATCTACTAAATTATTTAATTCAGGTGATTTCGTATGTATTAAAAATTTATATAATTTTCGAAAGAATGATTTCTCCAGAATGGAGGTTCATGGAATTTGATAATTTAAGAACAACTGGTAGTCCAATATAATTATAGACATCGAGAACTATATCCATGAATATATATGTATTTATATATATATATATATATATATATATATCTATATATATATATATATATATATATATATATATATATATATATATATATATAGTATATGCATATATTATTAATAATATGTATGCATATAAAAATTAATAGTTGATGTTTTGCAATACACAAACCCATAAATGGTGTTACTTAAAGCTTTTATTCAGACTAGGCAGAAACGCGTCCTTGAATTGGAAGAAGTGATATATAACTATTTATATATATATATATATATAGTATCTATATATATATATATATATATATATATATATATATATATATATATATATGCTTAAAAAATCACAGTAGATGCACGTGACTTCATAAATAAGCGAATACCACGGGAAATAATAGTCAGAAATCCAAGCGCTTTCGTCTTTATTCAGACATCGTCAAGGAGCTACTAAAATACAAATTGGAGAGGAAGGCCTCAGGTAGAAACAAGATCAGGAATACCAGATGGTTAATTATCAAAAGGGTAAAAATTAAAAGGGATAATCCAGGATTATCGGATATCACACGGTCACAAACTTAAACAGATTCTGACCCTAACCGAAATTAACAAGTATCTTTACAGTCCAAAACATGTAAAAACTGAATATATTCAAGTAAGTCATCTACAGGCACTTTGTAAATAAAGAGACAATCCAGTTTGGATCCAATATCACGAGTTGTAACTCGTAAGACATGACACTTTTTATTTTATTTATCCGTTACTACCAAACCTATTGACTCTGGGTGATAAAATATAATATTGGTTTTTCTTAATGGAAAGGAATTTCACCACAACGAGTTAAGGAGATTATTATTGATTTACACCACCCGAGTCAGATTATCATGTGTTGATAATCTGATTTAGCACTCATTATATTCCTAGTGCACTCAATTGCAGTGTTTGTTTTTAGTGCTATTAATTCTATATAATGTGTCAAGGCACTATTAACAGTAAGAAGTGTTTATTTCCTCTGTCAGACTCGTAATTCTGTTAATAATTCTATGTATATTCTTTCAAGGATTGCTTTGGCACAGGATAGGCCCCTAAACTGACAGGTGTCCTAGTGTATCCCTTGTTTTCATGACACGTGTTACAATTAATTATGTGCTTTTTATATCTGTAAGCATTGTAGGCCATTAAAAACAGTGATTTTGGCTTTCTGTGACATAATAGAGAACCCGGATGACGGAATGCAACCAGTTTTAGGACGATTGGTATGAAAGTGATTATTCTACTACATGGTCGTTAGTCACCTGCTGTGTTCTTCATCACGGACCTACATATAATATTACATTTGATTACATAATTCTGATACACATACTTTAAATAATATTTGCGTTTAGGGTTTCCGTTCGAAGTGTTTATTGTTTTGCTTAGCTGCTGACCCTGTTTCCGTTCGAAGTGTTTATTGTTTTGCCTTAGCTGCTGGCCCTTGTTTTGTCAGTTGTAACAGTTCTGCGCTCCAACCTAGCTATTCAATGCTCGCGATCTCTTGGGTTAATGAATTTTCTTGTTTAGATACGGTTTAACAATAGGCACGGATGTTTCTATATCTTTTAGTCCAATTAATGGTTCTTTGCAGTATGGTGCGGGATTGCGGGTATAATGCGTCAGCTATGATATTTGGCTTTCCCAGGTAGATATCTTAACTTGGCTTCAAAGACCTGAATGATCATATGCCAACGAGTTCCTTTGGGACTGTGTTTATAGCCTTTGAAAAAAACTCGGTATGGGACTTTATGGTCAGTAAGGATTTTATCAGGATAGCCGTAGATTATGAACTTAAAATGTACTAGTGAGTTAACGATACCTACCCCTTCCTTGCCTATTACTGCCATATTTACTTTCAGAGGGCTTTAGTTTACATGAATAAAAAGCTATAGGAAAGAACTGTTTATCATATTGCTGAAGTAGTACCCCTCTTACCCCTTGGTCTTGAGGCGTCTGTTGCTATTAAAAATATCTTATTTAAATCAGGGATTTTTAAGTTAGGTGAGCTGCATTATTCCGCTTTTAAGATATCGAACCCCTGTTGATGCTTTTCAGACCATAATAAATCTACGCCCTTCTTCGTAAGATCTGTTAAAGGAGCTGTCATGATTGAAGAGTTACATATTTACATACGATTGTAATACCCACTACAGCGCAAAAGTGCTGTATCCCCTTTTTTATGTTTTAATAGGTACCAGAAAGTTATGAATAGCCGACACCTTACCATGGACTACTTAAGACCTTGACCAGACACAAACCTAGATAAAAACATGTGCGGTTTTTAAAAACTCACATTTAAATATTTTACTCTGAGATTGATTTTCTAGTCTCTATAGCACTAGCTCTAGTTTATGTGAATGTACTTCTAAGGTATTAGAAAAAGATTACAAGACCAACCAATAGGCATGTTGGATATCCCCTAAAAGTCTCCAAACACTATATTGTAATTGGGGCGCAACGTAAGCCGGAGGCATTCATAAAAATGATAATGTCCCCTGAGTGTGCTGAAAACGGTGTATGAGGTACAATCACTTAGGTAATGGTATCTGGTTGAAAGCCTTTAAGTAAGTCCAAGCTGGTGAAAAATTTATTCTAACCTAACAGAGATAAGATGTCGTCGGTTCATGGCACTGGAAACGATCGGGAATCGTTTCCTTGTTTAAGTGACAGAAATCTACACAGATACGCCAAGTCCGATCTTTTATGGCATGACGTTTGAGGGAAAAATTATATGGGCTTATTTGATTTCCTAACGACTCCTATTACTAACATTTTTCAACTTCGTCATTTATCTCTATTTTGAAATTTCATTGGGAGTCTATACGAAGGTACGTATATAGCTTTATGTTTGTCTTAGACCGTATTTTTGTTTTCAACGACATCCGTTTTTCTCCAGAGATCACTCGCTAGTGGAGAAACTTCCTAGTATTCAGATAAAAGATAAAAAAAATTTCTGCTGAATCACCTCTGCTTGAGTGACTTTACGGATTACTTTAGATAGAGTATAAGAGAGATTCATCTACGACTGATTTGTGGGCGTGATTAAAAAATTAGCAACATAAAAAAAAATGCGATATTTATATGTATAGGTTTCGTGGATTACTAGATTAACTTGTTGCTGCAAGTCAACCGTGTCTAGGGCTTTGTTCGCGGAAATCATTATATTCCGAGTGTCAGGAAGATTAAAATTTCAGATCCCAGCAAAGTCTTTTTACACGCACTAAGACATTCGAGGGTGCATGCGTCTCGAGATTTTTGCGTGCAAACTGCGACTGCGGTTGTGGGAGAATTCTGTTGGGTCGTTGAACAATATCACGATTTATGAGACAAATGATTTGTTCCTCTATATAAGTTATTATTTGATTAACTGTCTCTTTTTGTTCAAACGGATTTTATTATGTTTGAAGGTTTATAGAATTTTCCTTTGATAAACACGCCTTATTTTTGCAGGAGGTAAGATAATATTTTGTATACCCTTAGATGGTTATCTTACAATAACGCTAGATACAGATCAATGTTTTTTATACCTATAGAGGTATCTGTAAGCGCTCGCTTATCTGGACTTCTCAATAGGTAAGTTCGAACAACAGACGGTGAGTCCGTAAATACAGGATATTACGTGTACTAAAGGAATAAAACAAGATATTCTAATTTTTATACGGCGAGTACAGTCGGGCTTAATCCCACCACTACTTATAATAACTTACTGTATTAAAATTACGAGAACCTGCTCTGATTACTTGATACGTCGTGTGATTCATAGGAAAATTCCTTTTTAATCAAAAAGCTATTGGCATAAAAAAAAGGTATGGCATAAATGATCCAACATCGTTTTTCCTCTCCGCTGAAGTCGCTTATGTGGAATGTGCTATGCTTTGAACACTCGGCAGATTTAACTGACCCTGACCATTGACTAGATGACACAGTAACCAAGTTTGCTTAAGCACGATTTGTTTGATTCTGATATTTAGGGCTACTGTTTACCATCGGCAACGTATTGTGTGTTTTAGCATTCTGTTTGTTGTTACGTATAAAGCAACGAACGTACGAATGACGAACTATTAGGAACTGAGTGATTACTATTAAGACAAGTTATCTCTACTACATTCAATATTAACTGTTTGTACTTGCTGTTGTTTACTTCACTCTTGCTAAAATTTGAAATAGTGAGGGATCCTGGTCAGCGCATTTAGGCTAATGAAAGTTTTTTATAGACATGTTTTTCCTTGCAATCCAGCCGTATTTTTAAAGTTAAGTTGAGTCATTGAGGTTCGATATTTTATGCATATAACTCAAAAAGCTCAAGGCTAAAACTGCGATCGGGACCTTGCACCGGAGTCTTTATTGTCCTGACCCGAAATAGTGTTACCTCTATTTATCTAGATTTGTACGGGTGTTCCACGTGTTTTTTTGTGTTTTTTTCTAATCCCTACGGTGCCTAACGACCCTATCCATGCATCTGTAGAAATACAGATGTCCACTGCGGTAAACGCATATTCACTGTTTAATATGATTTTGTTCGTACAGGATTAATAATCACCCAAAATGATAAACTTAACATAGTATATGATTATGATATTTCAGTAGAACTTCTGGAACAGACACTCAAAGATAAAAAACTCGCAGTAGCAAAATCCCATTTGATGTAGATAATTTCTGTAATAAAGTAAGATTAAGAATGTCTCGTAACTTCAGCCACAGGAATAACGAAAATTCGACCTGTAAGGAAACACTCAGTTACTCCAAATGAATAAAAAGTTGTACTTAGCTTGATTTTGTGGGAAGTCACAGTGTTCCGATAACGATACAAGGCCTTGGCCCTCCTTCTCTGTTTAGCGGATGACCTGGTTTGGCTTCAGTTTCCCCCGTGCGCGTTGTTTTGAATGATTTGTGTCCTTTGAAGATCCGATGCTGAAGACACGTTCGGTTTGTTTCTTGAAATTATGCAATGCTTAAGACGCTCACTAACTAAAATACTAAGTTGCTTGAAGAATCTCTTGCTTTCGTCGTCGTTAACTTCTGATATGATACATTATCGTTATCTTCGTAAGACGTTGAAGAGTTCTTGTTGTTTTCAGAAGTCTCTCACTAAACGATGATACTAAGTTGCTTGAAGAATCTGTTGCTTTCGTCGTAGTTGACTTCTGATATGATACATTATTCGTTATTCTTCGGAAGACGTTGAAGAGTTTCTTGTTGTTTTTCTGAAGTCGCTCGCTAAACGATGATACTAAGTTGCTTGAAGAATCTGTTGCTTTCGTCGTCGTTGACTTCTGATATGATACATTATTCATTATTCTGGTTTTTCTTCGGAAGACGTTGTAGAGTTCTTGTATTAGTCTGCCACCAATATTAGGGCTGTTGCCTTGTATAATAAGGCGCCCTATGAGGTAATGTTAGACTTGCGATAATCTTACGCTAAGTCGGTTGGTTATGCACTTCCATACTCATTGGAGTGTCTTGGGGTTTGTAGATCACTTACGAAGTCGGTATTATCTTCTTTGGTTATGACGACGATGTGTTAAACTCATGATGATTCGGCAATGATGTGAGGTTCTAGTAGAAAACACGAAGTATAAAAAAAATACTTATATTCTCTGAGATTACATGAATTTCAGAGGAAATTTGTACAGGTCTTCTAATGACGATGGCTTGATCGCTTCAGCCAACGATGATGGCTAATTCCAATCTCTTCCGACTAGCATCTCGGTTACAAGTCATAAAGGAAGCAGACAGTTAGCTCGAACATATGAACATACATACAAATGAGACACACTACAGATCACGTAGGCCGTTTGAATTATAGGTTGCTGTAGTTGTCTCAAGCAGGGAGCTTGGACTGATGTTTCAAAACAAATGAATGACCACAGGTGACGGCACGTCACCTTAGCCTACTTTATTGTATACGTCATCTTAGCGTCTCTGGTCTGATCACATTCCTGCAAGCAATCTGGTTGACCTCTTTAGTTTTAGTCTTTTATATATATGGAATAACATTCCATATTTTTATTATGTAATCACTTACATATATATATATATATATATATATATATATATATATATATATATATATATATATATATATATATATATATATATATATGTGTGTGTGTGTGTGTGTGTGTGTGTATGTGTGTGTGTGTATGTGTGTGCGTGTAATGTACATATTTACATAATATATATGTATATATGTGTATATATATCACATATATGACTGGCAATCTAAGCAACTGGAAATATCAGGAGTGAAATGATGATGCGTTTGAGAATCTCATTCCGTTTAATTATCAAACTTCACCAGTTCTGGGCAAAGTCCTCCACCTCAGGGCTAATTAAAATTGACACAAGATTATGTTACTGCAAATGAACTCTAACTTTTTACCAGATTACTGGCCTCCCACCCAAAGAGGCCCCCTTACCCACTCCTTACTTCTTAGCGTTTTCATTTCTCTCTTCATTTGGGATTCCTTCCTTTATCTCTCTCTCTCTCTCTCTCTCTCTCTCTTGAAGGAAGGAAGGAAGGAAGGAAGGAAGGAAGTACCATAAGCAAACAATTTGTCTAATTTCTCTCACTCTCTCTTTCTCTCTCTCCCTGCAGACACAAAAACGACGAACTTCCAATACCAAGAACCACAGCGTATCTTTTTACATTACTTCTCAATGTACCTCAGTTAACAAACGTTTTATTGAAGTTAAAAAAAAAAAAAAAGTTCCCACTAACGTCAACAACGGGATAATGAAAACGCCAAACGTGAGTATCAACGAAACGCAGTAGTAGAATTATGTCAGTCGTGGCGGGAAAGAGGAGAGATTCCTATCTTGGAATGAATGGGACTTGAATGGCCAGAAAGGATTTCCGTTTGTCTTTGAAAAACGTAACAGTTCTTACTAACATAGGTATATGCAGAATGGTATCTCCTATTTACATAAAAAGATAGAATCTTACACTGCATGAACTGGGGGAACAGTTGAGGCAATTCAAATACTTGCTACTCGATTTGGCGATTCGACGTGCTGGCTTCATAAATGTAGAGCGGCAATTGCAGTCGTCCTCTTGACTCCGTATTGCAGAAACTAGTCTACTTGTAAGGCAGCGTCTCCCCAAAACCTCTAGCAGGACCTTTTCTTCTCTGAAGTCTGCTCAACGTCGAGATAACACGTCGCCACTCCTGGAGACGACTAGACCAATATCCAACCAACTCTTTTTCTGATCCTTCGACAGTTCCTTTTCTCTTATCTCTCTCGGATGATCTCTGCTGCTGCTTGATCTCTCACTGATAAATCTGATCTATGGCTCTTACTGAGGATATCTCTCTGTGACTAACTGGTGTCTCTCTTTTACGATCTGCTGCTGCTGCTGCTACGACCGTCGTATTTATACGCACTCTGGGGGCGGAGCCTACGGCGAACGTCACAGGCTCCCGAGATTTTCTTAGATTTCTAGAAATTCTTAGATGAATCTAGACGAGGTATTGCATCAGAAATCGCGGCGTTTCTCACATCACGACGGCGCCTGACGAGTGCCACAAACACTCCTGCCGATTCTAGAAACCATCATGAGGACAGGTACCTCCAACACAATGCGCTAATGCCTCCTTGCTGCCGAACTTCTCAAAAATGCGTTCTCCCTTCCTTTATCTTTCTTTGCTAGGAAGCAATTACCATCACAATATACAGTATATTATGTTTCACGGTACAACCGACCCGGATGCATATATAAAATCAAAAGAAACTCTCCCACGAAAGAGGTAGGGGGGAATGATGTCACTGATGTAAACTGTGCTTTTGCAGAGTCCCGCAAGTTCCTAAGAAGCCTATTACACAAAAACGGCTTTCTGCTACGCTCAGTCACTTTGCTGAACACACCACCTAACTAGCAACCCCCACCCCCTTTCCACCACGAACCGTCTCATTCACATAGAAACCCGTAGACCCAGCGTCGAGCCCTGTATTACAAGGAAGCAACATAAATTCCTTTTCGTTTCATTCAGGCCTTTTCCACTTCTTCCATCCTGATCTGCGAGTTATTCATGCGAAGTAAAAGACACCCTTTCACACGAAGACATTTGATATTCCTCTTAAATTATCCGCTTTGGTTCAAGCAGCTAATTCTTAAAAAAAAAATGGTAATGTTGGGATAAGTATACTAGCCCTCTTACTCCGAAGCCCTAAAAAATCAAAACCTCTCTCCCGTGTGCCGGGGCAGGTTTGGAGTGAGCGCAGAAGCGTAAAATATTTTTTTTCAAAAAATCACAGCGTGCTTAGTTTTGAAGATTAAGAGTTAATTTTTTGGCTCATTTTTTGTCATTGCCTGAAGTTTAGTATGCAACCATCAGAAATGAAAAAAAAATATCATTAGCATATGTAATAATGCAATATATGGTAGCAAAAAAAAATTCATACATAATTGTATTCAAATTGCGCTGTGCGAAAAACGGTTAAAGCTAATGAGTTACTTTTTTTTCGTTGTATTGTACACCTAAATTGGAAATAATTTTGATATATTAATACATTGTAAAACAATAAAAGCAACACCCGAAAAATATTATCACAAAAATAATGCACGAATTTGTAACGCGCGGACATGAAATTTTTTTTTTTTTTCAAAATTCACCGTAAATCTAAATTTTGTTCTAGAGACTTCCAATTCCTTTCAAAATGAAGAATAATGGTTGATATTACGATACTGTAAGAGTTTTAGATTAGAATGGCGGATTTCGACCATTTCGGACGAGTTAAAGAATGTCGAAATTTGTATATATATATTTTTTTTATATGCACATATTTCAGAAATGAGAAAAGCTACAACCTTCAATTATTTTGTTTTGTATTCTTCATGAATTTGCGCACATTTTCATATGAACTCTATAAAACGGCTTAATATGAAAAGGAGAAAATATTAGGATAATGCGACGTACGCATTTCAGAGATTTTCGGTCGCCAGTGCGCGCAGAGGGAAAGAAAGTTTTTTTTAAAAAATTCACCATAAAATCTAAATATTGTGCTAGACACTTCGAATTTGTTTCAAAATGAAGGTAAATGACTGTATATTACTACATTGTAAGAGTTTTAGCTTACAATTGCGTTTTTTAACTATTTCGGTGAGTCAAAGTTGACTGAACATAGTTTTTTTCTATTTATCGTGATTTATAGCAAATATTTCGAAAAAGAGAAAAGCTACAACCTTCAATCATTTTATTTTTGTATTCTACATGAAATTGCGCACATTTTCATACATAAAACTTTATGTAACAGCTAATTTAAATGGTGCAAACATTTCGACAATCGCACAAAAAAATTTCTTTTGATTTTTTCGGAAGAGTTACCGCGCAGACGTAAGGAATTTTTTTTTTCATAAATTCACCATAAATCGAAATATGTGCTAGAGACTTCCAGTTCGTTGCAAAATGAAGGTAAATGATTGAATATTACTAGAATATAAGAGTTTTAGCTTACAATTACGTTTTTCAACCATTTCGGTAGAGTCAAAGTTGACCAAAGGTTGAAATTTTTGCACTTATCATTATTTATACGAAAATATTTCAAAACTGATAAAGCTACAACCATGTTTGTTTTTGAGTTGTATTGTGCATGAAATTTCGCACATTTCCATATATAAAACTTTATGTAACGGCAATTTAAAATGTACAAACATTAGGACAATCGCCCCAAAAAATTTATCGGAAGAGTTACCGCGCGGACGTAAGGAAAAAGTATTTTTTATAAATTCACCATAAATCGAAATATTGTGCTAGAGACGTTCAATTTGTTGAAAAATGAAGGCAAATGATTGAATATTACTAAAATATAAGAGTTTTTAGCTTACAATTGCGTTTTTCGACCATTTCGGTAGAGTCAAAGTTGACTGAAGGTTGAAATTTTGGCACTTATCGTTATTTATATGTAAAATATTTCAAAATTGATATAAGCTACACTCATGAGTGTTTTTTTTTTGTATTTTACATAAAATTGCGCACATTCTCATATATAATACTTCATATAACGGATAATTTAAAATGGTGCAAAAATTATGTCAAAGTGACAATAATTTTTGAGATGTGTCACTGATACTTTTTAGTGTAAACAAAACAACAACTTGATCCGTGAACTCCCAGCATCCCCCAAGGCGTGTGATTCATAAGTTTTTGCTTGTAGGCCTATAAGTATTTTTCCGCGAATTTAAAGAAAACGTTTTTGAGTCGACGTATAATACGTCCAATCGGCATACGGGAGACATTTTGACTCAACGTTTAATAACGTCCAATATACTAAGAGGGCTAGACTCTCTCCCAACTCTCTTTCGCTCATACGCTTCATCCTTTCTACTCCTGAATGGCGGCATTTTTCTCTAAACTACGAGCGAGAAAAAGAGGTCTAAATATTTAATTCCCCTGCGGTCTTAGAAATTCCTCTAAAGCTCTCTCGTTATTTCGGTGCCTGAATGTAGTGGATTTTCTCTTTCTGTGTTAGTTCTCGCCTAAGGGCAATAGCTTCCTAGATAACTCAGTGTTACACGAGGAAGCATAATTATATGAAAACATCATTCGAAATGGAAGGGGCTTAAATACGAGATTCCCTTTGGCAAAATTGTCATAAGCATATAAGTGATTGCGTGAGCCATTACTTTTCCTCTTCTCTTCTGCAGTACCTAATTTGTAGTTTAGTACAAATATTGTCACTAAAGACAGTAAACAACGTCATAGTTAGAATTATGGGGCACTGACATGCTTGGATTAATAATAATAATAATAATAATAATAATAATAATAATAATAATAGTAATATAATAATAAAAGTAGACGAAGACCCAGAAAGATACAGAGATAGAAGAATGACAGACAGAACAGAGGACTGCACAACAAACCAACGCACGGACAATACATAGACAGACTAAAGAACTAGCCAGCGGATGACACATGGCAATGGCTAAAGAAAGGGGAGAGCTAAAGAAGGAAACTGAAGGAATGATAACAGCGGCACAAGATCAGGCCCTAAGAACCAGAATATGTTCAAAAAAGAACGATAGACGGAAATAACATCTCTCCCATATGTAGAAAAGTGCAATACATAAAATGAAACCATAAACCACATAGCAAGCGAATGCCCGGCACTTGCACAGAACCAGTACAAAAAGAGGTCATGATTCAGTTGGCAAAGCCCTCCACTGGAGCCTGTGCAAAAAACATCAGCTACCTTGCAGTAATAAGTGGTACGAGCACCAACCTGAGGGAGTGAAAGAAACGATCAGGCAAAGATCCTCTGGGTCTATGGCATCAGAACATAGGTGATACGTGCAAATAGACCAGAAGTGACGTTGATTGACAAAGTAAAAAGAAAGTACCACTCATTTTATGTCGCAATAACAATGGGACACTTTGGAGCAAAAAAGTTGAAGAGAAAGAGAGGAAATATGGATAAGTATCAAGATCTGAAAATAGAAATAAGAAGGATATGGGATATGCCAGTGGAAAATCGTACCCATAATCATAGGAGCACTAGGCACGATCCAAGATCATTGAAAAGGAATCTAGAAAAACTAGAGGCTGAAGTAGCTCCAGGACTCATGCAGAAAAGTGTGATCCTAGAAACGGCGCACATAGTAAGAAAAGTGATGGACTCCTAAGGAGGCAGGATGCAACCCGGAACCCCACACTATAAATACCACCCAGTCGAATTGGAGGACTGTGATAGAGCAAAAAAAAAAAATAATATTAGTATATACTAATAATGGTGAAAATATCAAGTTACGTGGGTGTAAACATAAATTTAAAAACAGACTCAGAGAGAGAAGAATTCCATGTCTGGGAGTTTGCTATGACAAGTAATCTTTCCCTAAGGGAAACAGTTACTCGTATTACAATATTCTGCAGGCGGCATAATTTTACTTAAGAATTTAATGAAAGATGCACAAGTGATATGGTTGTTTTACACACACTACCATACAATATAAAATATATATATATATATATATATATATATATATATACTATATATATATATATATATATATATATATATATATATATACATATATATATATATTATATAATATATATATATATATATATCTATATAATATATACATATATATATATATATATATATATATATATATTAATACTATATATATATATATATATATCATATTATACTATATATATATACATATCTATATATATATATATAGATATATATATATATATATATATATATATATATATATATATATATATATATACCTACTATATATAGTATATATATATATATATATACGTATTATATATATATATATTATATATCTATATATATATATATATATATATATATATATAGACATATATATATAAATATATATATATATATATATATGATATATATAGTATATATATATATATATCATATATATATATATATATATATATATATGCACGTATATCCATAATATATATATATATATATATATATATATATATATATATATATATATATATGATACTGTCATATATATATATATATATGCACGTATATAGATATATATATATATATATATATATATATATATATATATATATATATATATACATAATATATATATATATATCATATATATATTATATATTTCTATAGCGCCGACGTTTCGTAATCAGCTTGATACATTTTTCCAGGCTGCAACGATTACACCATCAATTGCGTATAAGTAAAAGATACACAGAATGTTTACCAGCACCGAAATTAAAAACCTTTTAATAAATTAAGCATAAAAACAGAGTAAAAACAGAAACACAGAATAACAGTGAAAGGGCTAGGAGCGAACACAGAGAAAAAACAAATTAATTAAAAAATAATAATAATATTAGAAAACTATATAATAATAATAATAATAATAATAAATAATAATATGAAGGTAGGAGACCCTCTCTCAAACATGTTTTGTTAAAGATGATGGCAGCATCAGTGGAATTGATTTTATATATGGTCTTTTCAATTCTTCTTATTATTCTCTTCTCATCAGGGCTGATATTTGCTAATAGCTGGCCGATGTTAATATCTTGGTTAAAGAAATGTTTTCTAAAAATATTAACTTATTGTTATGATAACAAAAGTGGTTAAACAAATCTTAGTAATAGAATTCCAACGTTTCCCAACCGTATCATCGGTTCATCTTCAAGGAAAGGTGAGCGTGAACTGATTGGAATGGGGTCGTTCGGCGGTATTTATTGTGTCCCCAGTGCTCGTCTGATGGGGCGCTGTGTTTTCATTGGCTGAACAGAGGATTAAGTCCCTGAGTCAAGCCGTCTTGCAGAGGTGGAAGCTCGCGCTGCTCTTCGCGTGCGGACGCTGGAGACTGGGAGCATAGTATTGGGCAGGGCACCGGATTGGTCCGTTCGATCGGCTCTATAGTGCCGGCGGGCGGCGCCCTACGTGCCACTGTCGGAAGGAGTGCCGTCTCTTGAGTGGTGTTGAGGCTGGGTCTCTCCTTCCCGATGTGTAGGGCCTCTAAGAGGCGGAGGCGACGGTGGTCTGCCGCCTTATCGATAATACCAATATTAGGAATAATGTCCTTCCGAGTTATCCTTGTATTGTGGATGTTTTTTGCATGATTATGGATGGCGCCTTCCTGAGCGTGGCAGGATATCCTCTTGGAAAATCGCATCGTTGTCATACCGATGTAGGCGCAGGGGCATTCCCGGACAGGGCATTTGTATTGGTAGACAACGTTAGTTTTTCTTGAGAGGGTCTTGCATCACGTGGGCTTGTTTTTCATAATCAAGCCACTAGTCTTCTTGCTTTTATAGTAAATGATCAATTTCACTTTTTTCGCAGGGTCAGTGGGGGAGACGTTCCTTTCATGATGTTACGAAGGGCTCGCGTCGTCCTCTTTGTATTTCTTGTGAAATACTCCCCTTGTAAAAGAGAGTGACGTCTTCAAGGGCGGCGGGCGAGGCTCCTGCTGGTACCACTTATCGATGTTTCTGCGAATGCTTTTTTCGATGTCCCGGTTGGAATACCTGTTGTTAATTAGAAACTTGGGCAACACGTTCTAATTCAGTGTGCGTGTCCTTCCACGAAGAGCAGTGTGAGAGAGCTCTCTTGATGAAGGCGCTGATTGCAGTGCGTTTGTATCTCTCTGGACACTCTCTCTCGCCATTCAAGGCACATGCCCAGGTTCGTTGGTTTCGTATACACTTGTGTTATGAAGCGTTCTTCTTGTTGCCCGACGAGGACGTCAAGGAATGGGGAGGCGACGGTCACGGCAATGCTCGATGGTGAAGTTGAGTCTGCTGTGGTCGTGGAAGACTTGTCGCAGGCACTCTATTTCTTCCACCGTGTTGGCACTGATGAAAGTGTCGTCAATATATCGGACGTACATAGACGGTTTCTCGATGGTGGCGAATACCTGAACGCTCCACAGCACCCATGTAGAAGTTCGCGAAAAGTACTCCGAGGGGAGAACCCATCGCTACACCGTCTTTTTTGTGTGTACATAGGCCTCGGTTTGGGTAGAAAAAGGGGCCTTTTTGGTACATATATCAAGGAGTTTTTGGGAGGCATGCTCAGGGATGTTTAATGGGGCGTGGAGTCGTCTCTCTGTATACACGATCCAGAATTATCTGGATTGTTTCAGATAATTCCCGCTCCTACATACCAGCTTGCGAAGAAATTGAATGCTATTTTGACCCCTTAACGTTCCAGATGACCACAGTTTGAAGTCCTCTGCCGAGTTTATAGAAGCCCTGAACACGACACCCCCCGAGGAGTTATTGCATCGATGGACGTGGAGTCCCTCCCCTTCACGAACGTCCCCTTGGATGAAACAATCCAGATAATTCTGGATCGTGTATACAGAGACGACTCCACGCCCCCATTAAACACTCCCTGAGCATGGTCCTCCAAAAACTCCTTGAAATATGTACAAAAAAGGCCCCCTTTTCCACCCACAGAGGCCATATGTACACACAAAAAGACGGTGTAGCGATGGGTTCTCCCCTCGGAGTACTTTTCGCGAACTTCTACATGGGTGCTGTAGAACGTCGGGTATTTGCCACCATCGAGAAACCGTCTATGTACGTCCGATATATTGACGACACCTTCATCAGTGCCAACACGGTGGAAGAAATAGAGTGCCTGCGTCAAGCCTTCCACGACCACAGCAGACTCAACTTCACCATCGAGCATTTCCGTGACCGTCGCCTCCCCTTCCTTGACGTCTCGTCGGGCAACAAGAAGAACGCTTCGTAACACAAGTGTATACGAAACCAACGAACCTGGGCATGTGCCTGAATGGCGAGAGCGAGTGTCCAGAGAGATACAAACGCACTGCAATCAGCGCCTTCATCAAGAGAGCTCTCTCACACTGCTCTTCGTGGAAGGACACGCACCACTGAATTAGAACGTGTTGCCCAAGTTCTAATTAACAACGGGTATTCCAACCGGGACATCGAAAAAGCCATTTGCAGAAACATCAATAAGTGGTACCAGCAGGAGCCTCGCCCCGCCGCCCTTGAAGACGTCACTCTCTTTTACAAGGGAGTATTTCACAAGAAATACAGGACGAGCGAGCCTTCGTACATCATCGAAAGGAACGTCTCCCCCACTGACCCTGCGAAAAAAGTGAAATTGATCATTTACTATAAAAGCAAGAAGACTAGTGGCTTGATTATGAAAAACAACCCAGCCCCCGTGATGCAAGACCCTCGTCAAGAAAACTAACGTTGTTTACCAATACAAATGCCCCTGTCCGGGAATGCCCCGGCGCCTACATCGGTATGACAACGATGCGATTTTCCAAGAGGGATATCCTGCCACGCTCAGGAAGGCGCCATCCATAATCATGCAAAAAACATCCACAATACAAGGATAACTCGAAAGGACATTATTCCTAATATTGGTATTATCGATAAGGCGGCAGACCACCGTCGCTCCGCCTCTTAGAGGCCCTACACATCGGGAGGAAGGAGAGACCCAGCCTCAACACCACTCAAGAGACGGCACTCCTTCCGACAGTGGCACGTAGGGCGCCGCCCGCCGGCACCCATAGAGCCGATCGAACGGACCAATCCGGTGCCCCTGCCCAATACTACGCTCCCAGTCTCCAGCGTCCGCACGCAAGAGCAGCGCGAGCTTCCACCTCTGCAAGACGGCTTGACTCAGGGACTTAATCCTCTGTTCAGCCAATGAAAACACAGCGCCCATCAGACAGAGCACCTGGGACACAATAAATACCGCCGAACGACCCCATTCCAACATGGTTACGTAATTTTGTGCACGGCGCGTTACGTAACTCTCGTCACATTTTCAACCTATAATCTTGACAAGTATGGCCTCTAAGAGACCCTTTCCGCCGGTACTCCCAGGGAGGACCCGGCCCTTGGAGGACGAGCAAGGCTTCGCCACAGTAAAGAAAGAAGAAGAAGAACGAGAAGAAGATTGTACCGATTTAGACAGACAACAACCAGCTCCGTACGACATCGACACCGAATACGGCGAGTTTTGCAGAATTCCGGCACTTCCCAAGTTCAAAGCTGACGTTATCGAGGGCCAGACTTCATATGCTGCAGTCAGGGCCCTTGAGAAAAAATATCCTGCTGCAAACCTCACAGCTAGACCAAATTTAAGGGGGGAGTTTATAATTACTCCAAGGACCAGAAAGCTGTTGGACTACTCAAGAAGGACAACCTATGCCTGCTACTTGATCCTGCTACAAAAATTAACAAGGGGATGATTTGTAAGTCCCCAAATACATCACGATCGATAGAGTTCTCGAGGTTCCCAACATCATGGAAGCCAAGAGATGTACTGCCAAAGATGGACAGGAGACTCTGAAGATCGAAGCTACTTCCAA
>NC_087211.1:15648162-15653162 GCF_015104395.2 Macrobrachium nipponense | reverse complement strand
ATTTGCCGGTCTGTCCGTAATAGACTTTTATCACACTTTTTGCAAGGGGAATTTCATATATGGAGCCTGGAATATCTTTAGGAGAATTTTTGATTACTAAAACTCTTGACATTAATATTACTGAAAACAACATTTATGTAAAAAAGTTTTAAAATTCTAGGAATATCTAAAAACCTTTCATCATAAGGTAATTTTAGAATGTTATGCTTACTAAATTCAAGTTTGTCATTAGTGAATAAAATGTTTTTCTAGCTCTTTTCCATGCCACATCTACAAAAGTCCTTGGGTATTTAAGTTTCAATGCAATATCATAAATGTTTAGATTTCAGCGTCAATAAACTGCGGGCTACAGACACGTAAAGCCCTTAGGAACATTCCAGAAAAAACAGAGAATTTAAACATTTTGATGGTCATTGGATTAGTAATGAACAAAAGAGGCAATATTAGTTGATTTTCGAAAGACTGAAAAGGTGAAATTTCTATCATTTCTATGACAGTTACATCAAGAAAATTCAAATTACAATTTCTTTCTTCTCTACAGTAAATTTTATAGAAGGGACAAATTATTGAGATTATTAAGGAATTCCTGGAGGTTTTTTGTAACTGGCCAAATACAGAAGATATCATCCACGTACCTAAACCAAATAACGTTTTTGGGGCAAAATTCTTGGTAAGAGTTTTGTCTCAAAAAAATTCCATGTAAATATTGCTAAGGACAGGAGATAAGGGATTACCCATAGCCATGCCAAACTTTTGTACAAAAAATTCCCCATTGAAACAAAATTTACTATCTTTGATACATAACCTTATGAGACTAATGAGATTTGCTACACTTCAGGGAATGTCATGACGCTCTATTCCTCTTCCAAATATTCAAGTAAGTCATCTACGGCACTTTTGTAAATAAAGACAACATCACAACTAACCATATTAAATCATAATTCAAATTTAAACTATTCAATTTGTTTATATAATCAACATTGTTTTTAACATTCGTGTTAGAAATATTTCCTACCAAAGGAGTAAGAATTTTTTACAAGCCATTCAGATAAATTATACGTAACTGAGCCCACTGAAACTAATGATTGGTCTGATAGGGTTATTGATTTTTATGTGTCTTGACTAAACCATACATGTAAGGTAGGGTGGCGCATTGCGGTGTAAACTGTTTAATTAAATGGTCCAAGCTCTTCAAATGGATTTAATTTGTTTATTAAAATAAAATGGGAGTTAACTGTTTGTGTAGGTCAGACCTCAGTTTCGTATAAGTATCAGTGTCATTTAGCAATGTCATTATTTTACTTATATAGTCACTTTTATTCATTATTACCACTGCATTAGATTTATCTGCTTTTGTCACCTTCACTGTTTCGTCTTCTTTAATTTTCTTAAAACCAGCCTGGAGAAATCTCACGGGTACATTAGGGGGAGAAGGTTTACTCATAGCACCATACACAATACCTTTACAAATATTGATATCATCAGGGCATAGGTTTTGATTCAATTTTTTCTAAATAACAAAAGGATTTTGAGATGTCGACACAGTCCAGGTTACCATCAAAATACACCAAAGCTTAACCCATATCCCAAAGCCGCTGTCGTAGCACTATCCACTGGTTTGTCAGATAAATTAATCATGAAGTCCACGTTGGCATGCTTAGTCCAGTCGCTTTCAGCAATAAGATTTTTCAGCTTGACTTGGAGCTTCCTTTCAAGACGGTTGCAGCACTTTCTTAATTTTCTGTAGCAATAATCCAGCATCCGATTCTTCCAATATATATATATATATATATATATATATATATATATATATATATATATATATATATATATATATATATATATATATATATATATATATATATATATATATATATATATATATATATATATATATATATATATATATATATATATAAGCAGACTTATTCAATGTTTATCGGTTTTCGGCTCTCAAGAATTTTCAATACTGTGTGAACTCTGGTGGGCGGAATTGGAGTTCACTTACGTTTACAATGAGTGTATTTGTGCGTGCGTGCGTGTGTGAGGTTTGAGTTCCTTTTTTCACGAAGATAGATACATTAGGTTTATGGTACACAGGGGAAAAGAAAAGCTGAAATTCTTTTCAGCTCAATAGTTTCGGCCTCCACTGGATCTTATCGAGATTTGTGTGTGTGTGTGTGGTGTGTGTGCGTGGTGTTTGTGTGTGTACTCGTCACTGATTCTGCCTATGTTTGATCTGACAAGGTTAAATCAAATATAAATGGATATAAATTAAAAGCGTTTTTATACACAGATTAGGATTTAAGATAAAAAAAAGTCTACTATTTCTTCTGCTTCAATATTTTTAAAACCATTCACAGAAAAATCTGATAAAACGAACAGATAAAGAGAGAGAGAGAGGGAGAGAGAGAGAGAGAGAGAGAGAGAGAGAGAGAGAGAGAGAGAGAATGGTGCATAAAGGCATTACAAATTTCCATAACGAACGGTTTCTTACCAATATTACTGATTTTTCTCCCTTTCACAGTCTCCCGAGTTTCCTCCCCCGTGTTATCGCTTCCTGCATAATCATCCGGACGCCTCCGGAACGAAAACGAGAGAAAGAACTCTTCTAGCAAAGCCTTCGGACCTTTTTCTCTCCAGCCTCCACACCTGTAGAGGTATGTATGCGTGTGTGTAAAACAACCACTGGTCCCATACTAAATATTGTTGCTAAAACAGTATAATTTTTGGCAATAAAATGAAAATTAAAAAATGCACCGAACGAGTTTCTGTGCAGCGTATAATCAATGCCACCGAGAATATATATCTATCTTTCGGTGGTCTCGGTATAATGCTATATGAGCCCCGGCTCACGAAACTTTAACTACGGCGGCCCGGTGGTGGTCTGGCCTATATCGTTGCTAGACGCAAGTTTATGGATAACTTTAAACTTGAATTAAGAATAACCTACTGAGGCTAGAAGGCTGCGATTTGGATGTTTGATGATTGGAGGGTGGATGATCAACCATGCCATTTGCAGCCCTCTAGCCTCAGTAGTTTTGAAGATCTGAGGGCGGCAGAAAAAGTGCGGAGAGAAAAGAGCAGACGGACAGACAAAGTCGGCAAACAGTCTCAAGTTTTCAGGTAACTACAAGAAACAACTAACAAGTTTCTCTCTCTCTCTCTCTCTCTCTCTCTCTCTCTCCCCCCCCCCCCCCCCCCAGTGCTTCTATGAGGAACCCCGTGAGGCCCAACTCTTCAGGAAGAGACTTGACCCCAGAGGGCAGTTGCCTTTCTCCTGCAAACGACACTTCGTCCACTTGCTCGAGAGAGCAAGACTGGAATGGAAGTCCTTACTTACTCATGTTTCATGTCAATGAAACCCAAAAATAATGTTTAACTGAGGATACTTTTGTGATCATATTTGCTGGTGTGTATTTGTGTAATATATATATATATATATATATATATATATATATATATATATATATATATATATATATATATATATATATATATACATCGAGCTACAAAGTCTTTTATTTTAAATCTAATTCGCTCTACCTCGGAATTACTATATTTTCGTATATGTTTTAACCGAAGGGGAATTGTTTGTTATGTCTGTCATTTCCGATGCTCATTCGAGAGCGGCAGTTCAAAACACTCTCTCCTCTCTCTCTCCGGCCTATTTCCTCTGATGGCCATACAAACAAATGGAGCTGAATGACAGATCCTTTATTTCGTCCGGGAAATGCTGGAGACAAATTATGTGTTGAACGATTGGAATGCTATTTATTCTTTTTTTTCTAACTTTTTTTCTTGTTTTGCTCTTTTTTTTATTTGTTGCTCTTTCATATTACTACAGTCTGGACGACATTTTGTTTTGGAGAGGTATTTATTGACATCTTTACGCGTCTTCTTGTGCAATATGTATGTATGTAAGTAAGTGTGTATCTCTGTGTGTATGTATGTATGTATGCATGTATATATATATATATATATATATATATATATATATATATATATATATATATATAGTATATATATATATATATATATATATATATATATATATATATATATATATATATATACTATATATATATATATATATATATATATATATATATCTATAATATATATATATATATATACAAAGTATATGCCACGAAGGAAAAGTAAACGAAGGAGGATCTGCGAGACCTTTCGACGTTAAACGTCCTTTTCTGAGCAGAAACTGACATAAATGAGGGAAAAGACAATACAAGAAGAATCGTGTAACTGACAGATAGGGATTATAAAGAGATAAGAACCTAAAACCCGACACACCTGGAAGATGAGAAACCTTCCCAAACAAGCATAAACAATGGGTGCAATTAAAGGTTTAAGACAGTCATCTCAGATACAAGGACAAGACAATTAAAGGATTTATAGGTGACAGCTATTCAGAACTTGGTAAACAAATCATATTCACAATATATGTCAGACATACATTACAACAAAGATAACTCTAAGGCAATTGATTTTTATTTAAGTCAGTAATTATATCTTTGAGGTCATTCTTAAACATGTTACAAATACAAGGGTCTAAATGAAAAAGGCCACGACTAACATTGAAATTACAATGAAAGTAAGTTGTAGTAAAGCAGATTCTAAAGATTTGTGATGAAGACATCTCTTGACCTTGCAATTACTGAACTACCAACCCAAATTGTTCGGTGGCTTGTTTTCACTTAAACATGATGAATATTGCATTAGATGTTTGTCCAGTTTTTACAGAATATTTATGCTGGCTTAGAATTACTTCTAGGCCTTTGTTAGACTGTCCGAGATGATATCGCAATGTAACTTTGTTTCATGTAGCATTCAAAGAAAACAGTTAGATATATTTCCTTTACCACTCAAAACTTTTAGCGATTGATTATCTCACAAATAAATATGGAAACATGGAACATAAAATCAAAATGAAATACGAGGAGGGAGAGTGTCGACGGTATGTTTTACTTTGGAATTGTCGG
>NC_087211.1:15645831-15647662 GCF_015104395.2 Macrobrachium nipponense | reverse complement strand
AATCAAAAGAAAATGAAAAACGGGACTTGGAAGAAAAAACCCTATTAAATATCAAGCAAAACCCCAAACTATTATACTCATATGCGAAGAAGATGAATAAAAGAAGAATAGAAATAGGCCCTCTGAGAATTGAAGGGAGATTAACGAATGAAAAAACAAAAAAGGAAATTTGCAACATACTGGCAGAACGATATAAGAGAGAATTCACCCCTAGAATAGATAATGAAGATAATGATATAGAAGTAAGGGATGAAAATAGTGAATATTTAGCTGACATAGATATTAATGAAGCTGATATTGTTCAGGCTATTAATGAAATTAAAAATGGAGCTGCTGCAGGGCCCTGATGGAATTCCTGCTATTTGTTAAAGAAAGTAGTTCATTCTATCGCAAAGCCACTTGCAATATTATTAAGACAAAGTGTAGATACAGGCAAGATATATGATGAGCACAAATTAGCATATATTACCCCTACTTTCAAAGTGGATCAAGACTAGAGGCAAGTAATTATAGGCCTGTGAGTCTAACATCACATATTATGAAAGTGTATGAAAGGGTCATGAAGAAAAATATTATGAAACATTTAATAAAAAATAATTTGTTTAATAAAGGACAAACATGGTTTCGTACCCGGAAAAAGTACACAAACCCAACTGTTAGTCCACCGTGAAAACATATTCAAAAATATGAAAAGCGGAAATGAAACAGATGTGGTTTATTTAGACTTTGCAAAAGCTTTTGATAAAGTAGACCATAATATATTAGCGAAGAAAATTAGAAAACACAATATCGTGGATAAAGTAGGAAGATGGTTAAAAGAATTTTTACACAACAGAAAACGATAGTTATTGCAACGACGAGAAATCGGATGAAGCCAAGGTAATATCCGGTGTGCCGCAAGGTACGGTGTTAGCTGCAATACTGTTTTTGTTATTATGATTGAAGACATAGACAATAATGTTAAGATTCGGTAGTGAGTAGTTTCGCATGACACAAGAATAAGTAAGAGAAATTACTTGTGATGAAGATAGGAACGCTCTACAAAGAGACCTTAACAAAGTATATGATTGGGCAGAGGTAAATAGGATGGTATTTAACTCTGATAAAGAAATTTGAATCAATAAATTATGGAGACAGAGAAAGAAAGCTATATGCATATAAGGGACCTAATAATGAGACCATCACAAATAAGGAAGCAGTTAAAGACCTTGGTGTGATGATGAATAGGAACATGTTATGCAATGATCATAGCACTCTGTTGGCAAAATGTAAAGCAAAAATGGGAATAAGTTGTTACGGCACTTCAAATCAAGAAAAGCTGAACACATGATTATGCTTTAAGATACATATGTTCGTAGTCCACTTGAATATTGCAATATTATATGGTTCCCACACTATCAAAAGGATATTGCACAAATAGAGAGTGTACAAAGGTACTTTACAGCTAGAATAGAAGAAGTTAAGGACCTAGACTACTGGGAAAGACTACAATTCTTAAAATTATATAGTCTAGAAAGGAGAAGAGAACGCTACATGATAATTCAGGCATGGAAACAGATAGAAGGAATAGCAGAAAATATCATGGAACTAAAAATATCAGAAAGAGCAAGCAGAGGTGAATAATAGTGCCCAAAAACTATACCAGGAAAAATAAGGAAAGCACACAGGACATTAATCCCTACGCACCAGCATCGTAATGCAGCGTCTATTCAATGCGTTGCCAGCTCATCTGAGGAATATATCAGGAGTGAGCGTAGATGTGTTTAAGAATAAGCTCGACAAATATCTAAACTGCATCCCAGACCATCCAAGATTGGAAGATGCAAAATAT
>NC_087211.1:15640831-15643331 GCF_015104395.2 Macrobrachium nipponense | reverse complement strand
AGAGAAATGAAGACATTCTGACGCCCGTGCGGGATTCGAACCCATATCCGGAATATAAGACCTTATTTATGTTAAGTTTTCTTTGTATTTGCATAATGAGTTCACTCAAAAGTAAAAAGATTATCTTTCTGTCTGTAAATCTTCAGTTGAAAACCCTTATTATGGACAGAGTCAATAGACTACCAGTATGATAAACAACCCTAAGAGGGTTTTTCCAAGGGGAAGTCAGCCTCCTGAGAGAGAGAGAGAGAGAGAGGAGAGAGAGAGAGAGAGAGAGAGAGAAATTAATGTTTCAGTGCTCGACAACGTGTGAACTCATTCAAGCATCATTTGAGTCAAGTAAAATCTCTCTCTCTCTCTCTCTCTCTCTCGATCTCTCTCTCTCTCTCTCTCTCTCTATTTACACCTGTCCTAATCGGATGGCAGTGTTCCCACGGTAAAGGAGGGGTTGGGGGGTTTGGGGGGCGGGGGTGGGTAGGGGGGGGCGGGGTAAGCGGTTTGATATTAACAATCCGAATGGGAACGGAATGGTATTCGGAAACTGTCTGTCTAAGTTAATACTATGAATGGGCAAAAGGGAAGGGAAGGCAGTAAACTGTTGCTCAAACAAGAGATCTCATTTTTAGACTTTTCCATAGGGCTTTCCTCCACCCCCCTCCCCCATCAAGAACAACAACAACAACAAATTAGATTGTAGGCTTACTCTCCGAGTAAGCGAAAATGGGTTGGAAAGCAGTTAAATTATTTTTTTTAATCTGATATAACTGAATAGTCTTTTGCTTTTGATAAAGTTTTATATGAAGCTAATGCATACACATACACACAAATACGAACATGCACAATATATGCATATATATATATATATATATATATATATATATATATATATATATATATATATATATATATATATATATACAGGGGGTACCTCGAGTTACGACGTAGATCCGTTCTTACGATGCATCGTAACACGATTTTCAGCATAAGTCGGAACATTGAAAAATACCACATGATTTAATGTAAATACCTATCAATAACAACGAGAGAACAATTCCTTACCTTTATTAGTTTGATTGGCTTGCACACTGGAGAGGAAGCTGCGTGGTGCTGGAGAGACTCCGGGGAGGCTTAGTGGAGAGAGACCTCCAGAAGTTGCTGGAGATGCTGAGCAGATGATTCTTGAGGTGAGGCAGAACATACTAGTACTGGAGATGCTGAGGCAGGTGATTCTTGAGGTGAGGCAGAACATACTAGTGGAGATGTTGGGGCAGGTGAGTCTTTAGGTGAGGCAGAACTACTAGTGGAGAGTTGGGGCAGGTGAGTCTTTAGGTGAGGCAGAACCTACAGAAGTGCTGGAGATACTGGGGCAGGTGAGTCTGGGTTAGCAGAACATTCAGAAGGTGCTGGATTAGCAGAGGCAGCTGAGGTAGAGGGTACAGGATCTCCTGCAGGCCTCTCTACCTTCTTAAAATACTGCTCCAGTTAGTCTGAACAGAGAGCGACCTCTTTTCATCCAAGATCTCCTTGTAACACTGCATCAAATCCATGACGCCTCTGGAAACCCTAGTGAACCTGTCCAAGTTGGGATCCTGAGCCTCAAAAGTTGACAACGCTTGCTGCAACTCTGCAAAACCTCTTATCAAGTCCTGCCTTGTGAAAGCCTTAGGCTCTGGGGTGGGTGCTTCTTCTTCTTCCTCTATTATCTGCTTCTCCAGTTGTATCAGGTCCTCAGCAGATAACTCCTTGCCATGAGACTCCCAGCAGCTCTGTAACATCATCAACCTCCATCTCCAAATTGATTTCCTTACTCAGGGCAACAACGTTCTTGACAACTAGCTGAACTGTGTCCTCAAACCCATGGAAAATCATTCACAAATTGAGGACAAATTTTCTTCCAGACACCATTCATGTTTGTTTGCTTAACCTCCTCCCAGGAATTAGCAATGTTCTTTACAGCATCAAGGATGTTTGTAAGGATTTCCAAAAGTCCTTCAGAGTCAAGTCCCTTCTTGGTTTCAGTTGCCTGTAAAGCCATAGCAATTGTCCTTCGTAGGTAGTAGGCCTTGACGAAGCAATCACTCCTTGTCCATAGGCTGTGGGAAGGGCCGTGGTATTAGGTGGAAGGTAAATCACCTTGACATTAGGGTTGAAGTCTCCCAGCTGGGCAGGGTGTCCAGGGGCATTGTCCAGCACTAGCAACACCTTAAAGGGGATACCCTTGGAGGCACAATACCGCTCCACACTTGGAACAAAATGGTTTATCGAACCAGTCCTCAAACACTGCAAGTGTCACCCATGCCTTCTTGTTGGACTTCCAAATTACTGGTAGTTGACCCTTCCAAATGCCCTTGAGTGCCCTTGGATTTTCAGCCTGATACACCAACAAGGGCTTCAGTTTGAAGTCGCCAGCAGCATTACCCCCAAGAAGTAAAGTTAGCCTCTCCTTGCTGGCTTTATGGCCGGGTGCTGACTTCTCCTCCTTGGCGATGTAAGTGCGGTT
>NC_087211.1:15630831-15633331 GCF_015104395.2 Macrobrachium nipponense | reverse complement strand
ATTAATATGCTTCTATTCTGTCATTCTCATCGATATTTTTTAACGTCCCTGACATTCTGGCTTTCTTGCGAGAAATATATATTTTTGCAAGAAAAGGAAAGTTTTCAAAAGAAATAACTTTCTGTGAGGTTGACAAGGGAAAGTTTTGTAGCATGGAGAGTGAAAGCTGCTTTTCTCTCCATTCGTTTCTCTTGGTTTTCGGACCATAAAATCTTTTTTTTAGATCTGTGAATATTTGTTAATTTACATGTTTCTTACATACATTTTTCTAAATGAATGCGCAGTTCTCAACTCATCTGTTTCATTCACTCATTCGCAGTGATAATGCATCGTCTCTAATCTCTTCCTCTCCCACGTACGAAGATTGCCCTAATATAATTCTCTTTGTACGTTAATAAGTTACTTACATTTTTTTTCTCTTGATTTACTAATATGATGTGTTTTTCCCTTTTTAATAAGTGGTCTTTTCTTTCTGCATTTCCCATTACCTTCTGTTACTCTCTTCTAATGAACAGCGGGCCCTTTGGAAGCTTGAATTTCCAAGTAGTGGCCCCTTTGGTGGGATTGTTTAGTATGAATTCCGGGTTCATCTTCTGAATCAACAACAACAACAACAACAATAATAATAATAATAATAATAATAATAATAATAATAATAATAATAATAATAATAATAATAATAATAATAATATAACTAATAATAATAATAATAATAAGGGTGAAAAAGTATGAGTCAGCTGTTGAATAAAACCTCAAACACAACGTATTCCAACACTTGAGAAGAATAATTATTATTATCATCATTCTTATTCAGAAAATGAGCCCTATTCATAAGGAACAAACCCACCAAAGGGGCCATTGACTGGAAATTCAAACTTGAAAAAGAATAAGGTGTTCTCTAGAAACAAATAACAGAAGGAGCACTTATTGAAAAAGAATTAATCAACCATAATAAATCCACATATATAGATGTGAGTAAATTATTAAAGAAACGCACTCTTCTGCAGACGTCCCCTAGTTTATGTGGACGAAGACGCTGCCTTCAAGCTTTTCAACTATTTCCTTCTTTCTTTATGACCCCAGTCACGAAATCCGAAACTTGCCTTAACTTCTGTGACGGTGTTAGGTCACGTCACTCTCTCTCTCTCTCTCGTCTCTCTCTCTCTCTCTCGCTCTTTCTCTCTCTCTCTCTCTCTCTCTCTCTCTCTTTCGAAGAGAGGACCAGCACGGTGTCAACTGCAGAATCAGCAGCTTCCGCTTTATAACTTCGGGGTACGAGGCTTTGCAGGGATTCCACGGACCAGATGGCAACGGCCTTATATCGCCTGGCTATTGCTGCCCAAAATCGTTGGTAAAACTACATTGCTGTAAGTACTTTTGGGCACCGGAAGTAGAGAGGAAACTTAATATAATCTCTCTCTCTCTCTCTCTCTCTCTCTCTCTCACTCTCTCTCTCTCTCTCTCTCTCTCCCTCTCTCTCAGGTCTTAACATCTCTTATGAACATTTTTTTCGCGGCAACGACGTGACGAAATCAGAGACATTTTTCGGCCTCGCCTAAACTTTTAAGCTTTCGCGTCGCTTCGCTTCTTGAAAATCGCCCATCATCTCTCGGAAGATCAGCAATATCCGCTGGGTAACTTCTCTACCGGGACATCAAGAAGCAACAGGAAACAGCTGATGGAAAAAGCGCTTTCCTCCAGCCTCCTCTGCGAACGGTTCGAAACTTCTCCGTCATGCGAGGTGAGATTTCTCTCTCTCTCCTCTCATCATCTCTCCTCTCTCTCTTAAAAGTTCTGACTAATTCCAGCCCAATTAGAGGTTGAAGATCTCGAAAAACCTAATTGATTCCAGCCACATTCGGAGGTTGAAAGACAGAAGCTAATTGATTCCAGCCCGATTAGATGATTGAGAGACTTAGAAGCCCAATTGATTCCAGCCCAGTTAGAAAGGTTGAGGAGCTCAAAAATCCTAACTGATTCCAGCCGAGTGAGAGACGTTGAAAGGCTCGAAAAACCCCAGACTGATTTCAAGCCCAGTTAGAGAGGTTGGAAAGACTCAGAAGCCTAACTAATTCCAGCCCAGTTTGGGTTAGAGAGGTTGAAAATGCTCAAAAACCCAAATAATTCCAGCCCAGTTCGAGAGGTTGAAAGGCTCAGAAAGCCAGATTGATTTCCAGCCCCAGTTAGAGAGGTTGAAGAGCTCAAAATCCTAACTTATTCCAGCCCAGTTAGAGAGTTTTGAAAGGATTAGAAGCCCAATTGATTCCAGTTCAATTAGAGAGGTTTGAAAGTCTTAAGACCAAAGTATTTTCATATAAGGAATTCCTTTTCATTTTTGCGATGAAAGAGACGCCATCGACGCCTCCAATCAGAAAACCTTCTTATCCTGGGGCGTGCTTTCCAGGAAACGGAAATTAGAACTGGGCCTGCGTCTCAGACAGAGAGAGAGAGAGAGAGAGAGAGAGAGAGAGAGAGAGAGAGAGGTGGGTGGGGGGTGGGG
>NC_087211.1:15626160-15630331 GCF_015104395.2 Macrobrachium nipponense | reverse complement strand
CTTTTTTTTATCTATTCCGTACACATACCATTGTTTCTTTTCTAGACAAGTTGACTGAAAAAAAGAAAAAAAAATTCTCGTATTTAAAATGTGGCCACGAATTACGCATATATATATATATATATATATATATATATATAGATATATATAGGATATATATATATATATATATATATATATATATTACTGGTATTAGCACGGATGTTTGTATTATCATAGCTTACCTCTGACTTAATCGCGAGGACAAATTACAGCCACAGGAGGATATTTCAATCTTCCAAAGAGCTTCCTTCAATTTTTCAGTGACTAACCTAGTTCCCGCCCTCCGTGGGGACACTTAAGCCAATTGTAGGTTTTTATAGGTGTCAGATATTGGTTGAACCTTTCTCTTTCACGATTGTTCATCAGAGGGTGATGTGAATACTAGCCATTAGGGACTTGGAAGTGAAAGAATGAACCCCAATGGTAACCTTCTGAAAGGCTGGAACTCGAGAGTCAGATCATATTTTCTCATTTTTTGAGTTTTATTTCACGCACACCTTCAGGAAGATGACTATGATCAGGATCCTGACTTTGATGTAGTTGGTAAATGGTCGGTGTGATGTGTTTCTCATTAATTCTAGAGTATTTGTGTGAGTGTCTCGAGCCAACAAGCGAATGAAATTCCACGGAAGGTTTGCAATTCGCGCTTCTTAGCTGCAGGACAAAGGTTTTAGTAGAAGTTGCCTGAACCGAAAGCAATTACTGTTGACCATCTTGAGCAAACTCTGCCTCCGTTGCTCCTCTCGAAACTTTGTCGCGAGAATTACGAAGTTCTCAGGAACCGAAGGTGAACTCTTATGGGAATGTAATTATAAAGTTGATCTCTCTCTCTCTCTCTCATTCTTCGTCTCCTTCTAGCTCTTCCAACTCTTTCGGGATTCTTTCCATGACTAATCCTCGATTACCGTCTTCTTCTCCCCTTGTCACCCGAGGGACGGTTTTAATTTATGCAGGGAAGTGAGAAGACATCGTCTTCAGTGACTTTTCTCACGCTTTGCCTCCAGAGGAAACTGAGAGAAGGGAAAATCAAGTGTGATGAATGACTTATTATGAATATTGACGAAAGATTAGGGTTTGGGAGCGTTTGATGAGATAGCGTTTGAAAGTTTTAAGTAAGGAATGCATAAAATTGCTCAAAATGCATATTAGCTTTAACAGGGTAAAATGCATCAAGTAGAGTGTTTGCTGATGTTTACTTTTGGTGGCAAGTGATTAAATTACCGATATTAGAGGATATGCAATACAGAGGAACAGGGTATTAACATTTAAATGAAATAATTGATACCAGAGGATATGTACACAATGCATATTGGCAGAACAAGGTATAATGCACAGATATGCAGAACACTACTCTCGTTTCACAATTCCAAAGATATCACCTGACTGACAATTGTACTATAATGCAATCTCAAAACATCCCCAAATTTATATCTATCACTCAAGAAATAAAAAAAACAGTTATAGATTAACATACAGAATAAATTTAGTGAACTGGCAGATTATAATCAAGTGCTGGAAAGAACACAGATATTTTAGTCAAAGCCTTTTGAAATAGCACTATACATAACTTACGCGCTTTAGATACCTGCCTGTTTTGAGATATTCCAGAGATGCTCAGGCAATGGATTTGACTCGTCTTACAAAGGAAATAACGGAATACCTCAAAGTTTCCCCTCGCTAATGTCCTTCGACCCTTCTGGGCGCAAAAGCATAAGCAAGTTTCGTGATAAGTGACAGTAGACGTTAATGGCCGCCTCAGGCCTCCGTGGTCAAGCAGAGTAAGGATTATATGGTCATTATTGCCGCGTGTCAGCAGTGAGCCTTTGGGTCTTATTGTTTGTGTGTGTGTGTGTGTCTTTTTGAGTGCTGGGTTACTTAATGAATACTATGTGGTCGCCAGAAGAGTAACGCGGTCAGTGTATCTTACGTGATGTACTGTAGGCATTACTTAGGTTCTTTGCAGCAGGGTCCCATCGGCTCCTGGATGCAACCTCTTTCATTCCTTTTACTGTAACTCCGCTTATATTCTCATTCTTCCATCTGACTTTCCCCTCTCTCCTAACAAATGTTTCATAATACAACTGGGAGATTTTACTCTGGTACACCTATCTAACCTTCTTACTGTCAGTTTCCATTTCGGTGCTCAATGACCTTTTATGTCCCAGAGCTTGACCTTTGACCTAAGTTCGATATCGCATTCCATTTCAGAACGAAAGACTGGCGTAATCAGTCATTTCATTTCCCTTTTCCCTATATTTGTCCACAGAGATATCAAATCCGAATTAAGTTCCATCACTGCAAATGGAGACTGACAGAGTCCAGCATTTCATCGCCTTTTCTTCTAAACTTTACAGAAGAGATGTCAGGTTCGAATGAGCCTCCATCATTGGGAAAGTGGCGAGGGACAACCCCTACTACGAGGGCTGAACCTGCCAGAGAAAATTCGGCTCTCCGTTCGTCCAAACTCTTCCGCTGGTATATCTCGAGAATTTCCGGGGGGATGAAAAAATGCATCTGAGGCGTCTTTCGTCTTTTCAGAGTCGTCCATTCAGCTGTTGCATAGGACGCCTCTTTGCAAAATGCAAGACGAAGAAGAGAGTCTTTCTTCTTCCCTTTTTTTACCTTCTTGCGGTATAATGCCTTCCCTCGCTTGATTTTTTTTTCAGAAAGTATTGCATTCTTTCTGGTGATGGTCTGAAGTGGCAGAGGTCGTTACTGATCCGTTATTAGTTATCTGTTAAGCTTCATTCCGCTATGTATATTTCATTTAAAAGAGTAATTTAGATAAAAAAGGAACTGGAGGCCATAACTTATTACGTACCAAAAACTTGTTGCAACTTACGATGAGTCGTTTCTCTTAATTGATGTACACAGTCAATTATCTTAACCATTTCCAGATGTTCCCCAGTATTAACGTCTTTTTCCCTTCTCTGGTAGCAGTTGTAATTACTTTACGCATAGAAAGAGAGAGAGAGAGAGAGAGAGAGAGAGAGAGAGAGAGAGAGAGAGAGTAATCTTTTAGAGCTGGAGCTGGCGTATTTACTCTCACATTCTCGCTTTATCAAACATTTTTCTTCCATGAATTGATAAATGACTTCCCTCCAGGACTCATGCAGAAGAGTGTGATCCTAGGAACGGCGCACATAGTGAGAAAAGTGATGGACTCCTAAGGAGGCAGGATCCAACCAAACCCGGAACCCCACACTATAAATACCACCCAGTCGAATTGGAGGACTGTGATAAAAAAAAAAAAAAAAATAAAATAAAATAATAATATAATAATAATAATAATAATAATAATAATAATAATAATAATAATAATAATAATAATAATAATAATAATAATAATAATGCATTATGTTGACTTAAGTGCCGTTAGATGAAGAAGGTCTATCATCTGAATGATGATATCAATAATAACATGACGTTCTCTTCATTGCTGCTAGATAAATCAAATTCCCACTTGACGAATTGATTGAACGAGATCAATTTAATGCTTGAAAGTGCATGCGAATATGCAAATATGCAAAACTGTCGACCCATTCCGGTCTTTCAGCTTTAAGGCAAGAAAAAGTCAGCGTGGAAAGAAGGTGATAGATGGGTCCATAAATCTCCCAGATAATATTAGGGACGGTCGAAGCTCAGCAGAATTCCCTCAGAAATTGTGGATAAGAACAGTAGCGTCAATAGTGAGAGGCCGACTGCATAATAATAATAATAATAATAATAATAATAATAATAATAATAATAATAATAATCATAATGAAGATCTCCTGTCACCGCGCAGGAAGGAACAATATTTAATCATGCAAGGACTGCACATAATAAAAAAGAATCCGCCGCAGCGACATCGTCGGTAACTTCGAGGTTATCGACCAATGCACCCGATCTAAGTCGTTTGCGAATCTTAGAAGCGCTGCACATCGGGAGGGGAGAAGCCCAGTTTGAACGTCACACAGAGACCTTCCTCCTCCCCACCACCGTCAGGAGAGCAGCAGACAACGCCCCACAACGACCATCACACCAGAGGGATCCTGAGGATGATAGCAAGCATTAGCTCTCATCCTGAAGACGTCCCTAGTAACCCTGAGGGTGATCGAAGCTCAAGCTCTCGCCCTGAGGACGACCT
>NC_087211.1:15611160-15621160 GCF_015104395.2 Macrobrachium nipponense | reverse complement strand
ACCCTCCAGGGCAGTGAGCGACACAGTCTTGTTTTTTGTGTGGGAGTGATTGTCAGGTGCCTTCTCACCTAGCGCGTTAGCGTTTTGCCGACGAGATTCGCGTGTTTTATGCAGATTCCGGGGTGGTTTTCTCTTATTTTGAACATGTAAGTGTTACGGTGTGTTTTTTTTAATCCTGGGTTTTTTGAAATAGCTCAGTGTTATGAGACTGGTTTAAGAGGTCAAATTTTTTTTTCTTATCCCATAGTAGCAGAAAGTGACATGTTTTCTTTATTGGTGCGTGTTTAGAATAGACGCATTCGTCTTTGTTTAACATATAAGGGTGTATAAAGATGTTTTTCATGCATGCGAACTGTGCTTGGATAGCATATTTTGCTTGGAGACAAAGCGCCCACCCATTCTGCGGGCTCAGCAGATTTCTGCTACCCGACGCAGGGAGGCATTGCAAGGGCGACTACTGGCCTGCCTCGGGGGATAGTGCATGGGAGGGTACTGGTACTACTACTGGTGTATATACCTAGGGGGGTGTTCTATCACTTGACTGAGGGGTGTTTCAATGCTCAGTGGGGAGAAACTTTTTTTTCTCAGTGGGGGTGAACTCCTTCCTTTTTTTTTTTTTTTCTCCTTGTCGGGGTGTTAGAAGACGAGTGTGGCCTTGACAATGAATGCCAGGACATCAGCTGATTGATTATTTGATGAAGTGAAATGCCCGTTGAGTCTTTTTTTTAGAAAAGAGATTTTCTTTCTCTTGGATGAAGAGAAAAGGAAATAGAAAAGAGATTTTCTCTCTCGTGAATGAAGAGAAAAAGTAAATGAAATGCATTGTATGGGTGTATGTTTTCCTTATTCTTTGGAATACACAAATATGATGGGAACACAAATTATTATTATTTTTTTATTGTGTTGGAGAAATTACTTTAAAAGTGGTGCTGAGTGGTGGTGCATGGTGATGCCCGATGCCGTGAATGGTGTTGATTTTGGGTGTGGCAATGGTGGTGTATCATGGGGTTTGGCAATACTGGTGTATGCTATTTGAATTACACCCTTACTTGAGATCTTTGCAAGAGAATTATTACTATGGAGAGTTATTATTATTATTAATAATTATTATTGTATGAGATGTGTCACAGGAGGGTGGCTTAAGTATAATTATCATTAAGGGAGACTTGCTTTACGAGAGATTTGAGATATTTCATGGATGATTATTTTATAATTATTACAGATAATTATTCATGGAGAATTATTACAATGAATTATGGGAGAAATCTTGGGGTTAATTGTTTGTTGAGTTTTTGTAACTTTGGAGAATATTTCAGTAATTCATGAGTGATGAGTTTTCCTGAATCTTGATTAATCTGGCTGAATCATGGTGAATTGTGTTGAATATTGCTGAACTTTTGCTGAATTTTTGGAGAATGGACAAGCATTAACATTGGTGATGTTTTTTTTTATACTAATACTAGTGATTTTGATGATAGCAATTTTTGTGGTTTTGCTGATAATGATATTTCTGATACTGATTTTTTTTATTTACTAATACGTGGGTGTTGTAATGCTATCAAGGGTGGTGAAATCTTTTTTGAATTTGGGAGGCACTAACAACACATTATTTTTTGTTTTTTCTTTTTTTTATGAGTTCAGCAGATAATTGCTTGACATACGTGGGGAGTCACAGAAAGATAGTTTTAACAATGCCGTTGATTTTTCTTTTTTTTCTCCCTTTTTTGGAAGTTAGCCATCGCTGACACAAGTTTCTATATCATGGGTGAATTTGAATTAATTTTTTCTCTCCAATTTGTGTGAATATTTTTTTTTTATGTCTCAGTTCGTGACTTAGAGTCATGGTTCGGGAACGTGTGTGTGTTTTCAGCTATTTGATGCTGCAGTGAAATATATGGGAGAATTTTTTTGCATGGTTTTGAATGCATACGTAATGGCACTACATTTTTTTTCGGGATATTTGTGTTCCAGAAATTGTGATTTTTCTTGCACAATACCTTCGTTGTATTTGTGACAACTTTGTGAGAGATAGGAAACTTGGTTAAGTTTTCTAGTGGCCTATGTCGTAGTGCATATGGAGAAGTCTTGGCTTAGACATTGTGAATTTGGAGTTTTGTTATAATGAGTTGTGGCACATTGGTGATTTTTTCTAGAATTTTCTAGACAGTTTTTATTTGCCGAGTTTTTGCCCTTTTTCAGCAATTATGCTAAGGAGAGAGTTTTATAGTTTTGACTATAACATTGAGTTATCCTTTGGAGATATAATTGGAGGTATATAATTTTTGAGTTATAATTTGAGATATAATATTGGAGATATATTTTTGGCCATTTTGATGTTTGCCAATGGTGATGAGAGCTATGTTTAGTTCAATTATTTTGCAGCCATCTTTGTTGCAAATGGAGACACATTTTTTTGGAGATTATGGGGCAATATTTGTGAGTGTGTGAGCTGGATGCTTTGAGTGCACATTTTTTTGGAGATGGGATTTCATTTTTTTGATATTCCTTTTTGGAGATATATTTTTTTGGAGCCTTGTTTTATTCCACATGGAGTATTGGTGAAATAGAGGTAAATATTTTTTATTTGCCGAAATAGAGGTGATTATTCTTTATTCCTGGAGTGGTTTTTTTTTATTAACATGTGGCTATTGGAGAAATAAGAGTGAATAATATGGGGGTTGGTTATTAACCAAATGGAGGAAAAATTTTGTTCACCAGAGTGCTCTTATTATTAATGTGGTGTCACATATTTATGTATGGAGGTGGAATTAATCTTGGGCGGGTGGCCCTTTTTTTGTGGTTATGGAGTTTTTTTTCTCAAGCAAAGAGAAGATTTCTGTGGTTCTTTCTTTTTGGTTTCGTGACTATTTAGAGGCGAGTGGCATTACTGCATTACGAGTCCTATGGAGATGTGTAGATTTTTTATGTTCACAAGTGTATTATTTTTGGAGGCATATAATTGGGCAGTGTCATGTTGAGAGAATACGTCTTTAAGACAAATTTTGAACACATTAGTCATATCCTGGAGTTACTTTTGTGAAATGTGCTTACTTCGTGTCAGTTAGACCTTTTTCTGGAGAATCATGAGTTTCCAAACTTGTGTGTCTGACTAGACATTTTTTGTGCTGCTGTTTGAGCACACGTCCGCAGGTGGATTTTTCTGCTGACAAGCGCTGTGCTGGTTCCTTTTCGTTAGTGGTGATTGCTCAGAGTTTTTGCAATATCTGGAAATGTTGACAATAGCATTTCACGAAAGCGCATGTGTGAGAGTTTGCTTTCTGGCCATGTCCAGTCGATGAAAAGTTGTGATGGCAAATTCCGTAGCTATTCGTGGGGCATTTCTTGGGGAAAATGTGCGGTTATGCATATTATACATATATTATGTGATTTGTGATTGGGGAAATTTGCTTGTGAATATTTTTTTTTTATTTTTCTTCCTTTTCCTATGAGAGATGTAATTTGGGATTGAGCTTAAATAGCATTTCTTTTTGGACGGGAGATGTAATTTTTCGGGGGTTGTTATTTACGTAAATGGGAGTTTGACATTAAGTCTCATTGTACTTAATTATATGAGCAGTAAAGGGGTTTTTGCTGTTAAACATTGGAGATTTTTACTGATTTTGTGAGTTGCTGTAATATCAGAGCTTGAGAGAACATTTTTTGGGTCTGGGCGTGTTACGTGTTTTTTTTTTTCCTTGGGTTCATTGTTTTTTTTTTCCTTTTTTTTACTTATGAGAACATTCGAGTTTGAAATGTGAGTGCAGAAGTCTGTGGAGTTGCTGTGAGTTTTGAATTGTGTGTGCTGATGTGTGAGTTTGGAGAATTGAGTTGGAGAACTTGATATTTTTTTTTTCCTTTGCGAGTTATGATAATGACTTATGATTTAGTGGTCATATTGAATGGAGTTAGTTGGGAGACGTTCAGTTAGTATTTCTGACTTTTTGAGATCATTGTTTGATAGAAGTAGTATGTCTGGAGTTAATTTTCTTCGATTGACCGATGACTTGACTGACATAATAACACACCAAAAAAGTCGTTCCCCAATGCTAGCAAGACGTTCACCAGCCGTGCAGAGAGTATTGCTGTCGTTTGTCCATGGTGATTACGAGAGTCTACAAGTTCTACAGCGTGTTTTTTTGGGGATCTGCAGATGTCGTTAGAAGTCTTCTACGATGAGGGAGGCATTCTGTCTTCCTACAGTTAGCTACAGTCTGCTCTGGAAGTCGCAGACAAGCAAAGAGGGATATTCAAGAATCCAAGATGAGAGAAAATTCTAGTGTTATTGGAAATAAAGCGTAATAGACTTTACTTTATAATGCCAGAGACGTGCAGTTATTTTATTTTAAGCCGGCCAATGTGTTTTATATTATAGAAGCTTGTTCGACCTTTTGCTAGGCGGGAGCTAGCAAGTGTACGTGGCCGAGCTATATAAGGCCTAGAGTTATAATTAATGATATATTGCCAATATGTTCGTTGTGACCTATTGGAATGTGGAGAACAGAGCCGAAGCAACGACCTGAGAAAAGCTGATAAATGATTTCTGAGGGTGGCGTGATATGTAACTGCATAGTTAGACGAGTCAATGTACGTCAGTTCATGGGCTCTTTTCAAAGTGCCTTTGGGAAACTGGTTGTAGCCAGTAATATGAGGCCTTGTCGAAGTGTGCATTCGTATGTGCGTGTGCACATCTTCTATTCTTAATGTACCCCTACCCAAGTCTATGGTGGATTTGGATAGAGACGTCTGTAGAAGAAAGGCAAGATGCCGAGGGAGCTCTGCGAAAGTGTCTTTATATTTTGTGAGTGAAATATTCCGGCTGCATGGGTGAGTCTTGAACTATTTTAGCCAGAGGGTGGCTGTTGTTTGTTTAACTTTATATAAGATCCAATCTTTAACTTTTGTTTGTTAAACTTATGTGTACTTACGAGGTGTTTCTCGTGTCTTTGAAACAGATGATTCTGGCGGAACCATGGGTTCCGTTCAAGGGGAACCGAGGACCGAGAGTCCTAATGGGACAGGGAGTCCCGATGGGAGAATAGACATTTGGTATGACCATTACTGTTTTAGACATTTTAATGTTGGGGGTTTAACGGAATTAAGTTAGTCTGTGAGACTTGATTGATTTACTATCTTTCCGTTGTTAAATAAATGTATTTTTGTAATGCAACTCTCTCATTTGATTACCTGTTAGAGTGGAGAGAAAGAAGTAGAGAGAGAGAGAGAGAGAGAGAGAGAGAGAGAGAGAGAGAGAGAGAGCGGTCGCTTGGAGAGAGAGAGAGATTATGTGTTGGTATGGCCTGACGCTCAGAGTTACACGTTTATCAAATGAATAACGAGATTAATATCCCGTAACAGATGTGGGTGGGTTTTTGAGGGTTATATCATATATATATATATATATATATATATATATATATATATATATATATATATATATATATATATATATATATATATATATATATATATATATATCATTCGAGCTACAAATGTCCTTTAATATCTAAATTCACTCTACCTCGGAATTGAAATATTCTCATATATGTACCGAAGGGGAATTTTTTAGTTGATAATAATTTCGTCCCCCCATGGGATCGAACACTGTCCCAAGTAGACGGGAACGAAATCAGGACAGCCAGTGATGCTATCCAATCAGCCAACAAGACGACTATATAAGCTCATATCGATTCTGACCTTACAAATCACCCTCGAACTCGGTGCTTTCGTAATTAGAATCGATATGAAACCCAGTCTACCATGTTAGCCATTCGAGCGTTTGACAGCACGTAGCCTTTTGTTATGAATAATTATCACATCGAACCGTGATTCATTTATATATCATTCGAGCTACAAATGTCCTTTAATATCTAAATTCACTCTACCTCGGAATTGATATATTTTCATATATGTACCGAAGGGGAATTTTTTAGTTGAGAATAATTTCGCACCCCCATGGGATCGAACCACCATCCAAGTGGACGGGAACGAAATCAGGACAGACAGTGACGCTATTCAAATCAGCCAACCAGAGACGCTATAAGCTCATATCTATTCTGACCTTACAAATCACCCTCGAACTCGGTGCTTTCGTAATTAGAATCGATATGAAACCCCGTCTACCATGTTAGCCAATTCAAGCGTTTTGACAGCACGTAGCCTTTTCTTATGAATAATTATCACATCGAACCGTGATTCATTTATATATCATTCGAGCTACAAATGTCCTTTAATATCTAAATTCACTCTACCTCGGAATTGATATATTTTCATATATATCTGTTGGCTGATTTGATAGCATCACTGTCTGTCCTGATTTCGTTCCCGTCCACTTGGATGGTGGTTTGATCCCATGGGGGGACAAAATTATTATCAACTAAAAAAATCCCCTTCGTACATATATGAAAATATATCAATTCTGAGAGGTAGAGTGAATTTAGATATTAAAGGACATTTGTAGCTCGAATGATATATAAATGAATCACGGTTCGATGTGATAATTATTCATATGTATAGATATATATATATATATATATATATATATATATATATATATATATATGATATATATATATATGTATATATTAAATAAATATATATATATATATATATTGATATATATATATAAATATATATATATATATATATATATATATATATTATATACTATATAATAATAATATATATATATATATGATATATATATATAGTATATATATATATATATGTATATATATAGGTATTATATAATATATATATATATATATATATATAGTATATATATATTATATCATTATATATATATATTATATATATATATACTAACGACAATTTACAAACATCTCTCTCTCTCTCTCTCAACAGGAAAGAGACATGGAAAATCCTTATTACTATCAGTATTAAATGAAGGAGAAAACACGCAAACCATCATAGTGATGAATGCGCAGGGTTTAGTTACGAGTAACTCAAAAAGAAAATAGAGTACTTAGAAGAACTAACCCAAAATGAAAGAAAATAGATATAATGAATATAAGTGAAACCTGGTATTCCCAAGAGACTGGGAATGATGATCAAATAAAAGGGTTCCAAACTTATAGATCAGATAGAAAAATAGGAATCAAGGGGAACCGCAATATATGGGAAAGACAAAAAACAAGGAAAAATATATGAGAAATATAGTCACTCAGAATGTGAACTAATAGCGGTAGAATTTGAATCTGAAAAATTGATGAACATAGTAATATATAGACCTCCTAATACTAAAGAGTTTGACATAATAATTGAAAAATTGGATGATATATGTAGAAATCACAAGGACGGACTATTCTCCTATCTGGTGACTTCAACTTCCTTTCGTAGAATGGAAGAACGAATAGGAGATTGTGGTTGTACTTATACATATAAAAAAGAGAGTAATAGTAGTGCAGAAGATAAGAGGCAATTTTGAAAAGCTATTAGATATGCTACTAGAATACAACATTCAACAAATAAATCACCTGCCAACAAGAAAGGAAAATACTTTAGACCTAGTATTTGTGAACGAGATGAATTAGTTAAAGAATAATAGTTTATAATGCGAGTATTTCAGACCATAATGTCATAGAATTAACAGTTCATTCCAAAGCAAGTGAAAATAGAGATAAGCAAAAAGAAATTAAAAAGTGGGAAGGATATGGAAAATACAACTTCTACAGTAAAAATATAAAATGGTCAGAAATTATGAAGAATTAAACAAAGATTGGGATAACATTTTCGTAAGTGATGACATAAGGGTAAATACGGAGATATTATATAAAATATTGGAGATAATAGTGGAAAAAATATATACCGAAGAAGAAAAGTAAACATCATTCATGCATACCAAGAGACAGAAGGATCTTGTTCCAGAAAATCAGAAAGTGGAAAAAAGGAAAAACTCTTGCAAAAGTAAAATTTTAAATGCATGGAAAGTTATAGAACTAAAAAGTAAGATAGAAATGCAGAACAAAAGAATTATACAATCAAAAGAAAATGAAAAAAACGGGACTTGGAAGAAAAAACCCTATTAAATATCAAAAGCAAAACCCCAAACTAGATTTACTCATATGCGAAGAAGATGAATAAAAGAAGAATAGAAATAGGCCCTCTGAGAATTGAAGGGAGATTACGAATGAAAAACAAAAAAAAAGGAAATTTGCAACATACTGGCAGAACGATATAAGAGAGAATTCACCCCTAGATAGATAAATAAGATAATGATATAGAAGTAAGGGATGAAAATAGTGAATATTTAGCTGACATAGATATTAATGAAGCTGATATTGTGCAGGCTATTAATGAAATTAAAAATGGAGCTGCTGCAGGGCCTGATGGAATTCCTGCTATTTTGTTAAAGAAAGTAGTTCATTCTATCGCAAAGCCACTTGCAATATTATTAAGACAAAGTGTTAGATACAGGCAAGATATATGATGAGGCACAAATTAGCATATATTACCCTACTTTCAAAAGTGGAGCAGACTAGAGGCAAGTAATTATAGGCCTGTGAGTCTAACATCACATATTATGAAAGTGTATGAAAGGGTAATAAGAAAAATATTATGAAACATTTAATAAAAAATAATTTGTTTAATAAAGACAACATGGTTTCGTACCCGAAAAAGTACACAAACCCAACTGTTAGTCCACCGTGAAAACATATTCAAAATATGAAAAGCGGAAATGAAACAGATGTGGTTTATTTGGACTTTGCAAAAGCTTTTGATAAAGTAGACCATAATATATTAGCGAAGAAAATTAGAATAAAAACACAATAATCGTGGATAGAAACGTAGGAAGAAATGGTTAAAAGAATTTTACACAACAGAAAACAGATAGTTATTGCAAACGACGAGAAATCGGATTGAAGCCAAGGTAATATCCGGTGTGCCGCAAGGTACGTGTTAGCTGCAATACTGTTTGTTATTATGATTGAAGACATAGACAATAATGTTAAAGATTCGGTAGTGAGTAGTTTCGCAGATGACACAAGAATAAGTAGAGAAATTACTTGTGATGAAGATAGGAACGCTCTACAAAGAGACCTTAACAAAGTATATGATTGGGCAGAGGTAAATAGGATGGTATTTAACTCTGATAAATTTGAATCAATAAATTATGGAGACAGAGAAAGAAAGCTATATGCATATAAGGGACCTAATAATGAGACCATCACAATAAGGAAGCAGTTAAAGACCTTGGTGTGATGATGAATAGGAACATGTTATGCAAGATCAAATAGCACTCTGTTGGCAAAATGTAAAGCAAAAATGGGAATGTTGTTACGGCACTTCAAAACAAGAAAAGCTGAACACTGATTATGCTGTATAAAACATATGTTCGTAGTCCACTTGAATATTGCAATATGATATGGTACCCACACTATCAAAAGGATATTTGCACAAATAGAGAGTGTACAAAGGTCATTTACAGCTAGAATAGAACAAGTTAAGGACTAGACTACTGGGGAAAGACTACAATTCTTAAATTATATAGTCTAGAAAAGGAGAAGAGAACGCTACATGATATTCAGGCATGGAAACAGATAGAAGAATTTAAAGCAGAAAATATCATGGAACTAAAAATATCAGAAAGAGCAAGCAGAGGTAGATTAATAGTGCCCAAAACCTATACCAGAAAAATAAGGTAAAGAGCACAGGACATTAATCCACTACGCAACCAGCATCGATAATGCAGCGTCTATTCAATGCGTTGCCAGCTCATCTGAGGAATATATCAGGAGTTGAGCGTAGATGTGTTTTAAGAATAAGCTCGACAAATATCTAAACTGCATCCCAGACCATCCAAGATTGGAAGATGCAAAATATACCGGAAGATGTACTAGCAACTCTCTGGTAGACCATTAGAGGCGCCTCACACTGAGGACCTGGGGCAACCCGAACAAGATGTAAGGTCTGTAAGGTAAGGTGGTCCTCTCTCTCACACAATTTACAGCGCAATAACCAGAGACAAATAGTGTGGCTCTTG